>NC_086452.1:607500-888018 GCF_028390025.1 Pseudophryne corroboree
CATACGCGTGATGTGACTGAGTGCAAAAGGGAAGCCATTGTTTTTGATCAAGAGCATGGCCATAGACTAGCGGACGTGGCAGCGTTTGTTGGTGTGCCCTTGAAGACAGTGATTAGTAGCCATCTACAGTGGAAGAAGCATGGACATCAAGAATCTCAGCGGCAGAACAGTGGCCAAAATGGATTGGTTTTCTGATCTCAAGCGGCCCTCCAATTCACCAGATCTGGGACTTTGGGACTGTTTGGATGGGTCCGGCATTATACTGTCGGAGCAGTTCCTGACGCGTTTGGTACCAATTGGCGGCTGCTAGGTGCCCTAGTCCCGTTTTGTTTACTTTCGCCCGCTGAGATTCTTGATGTCCTTGCTTCTTCCACTATAGATGGATATTACTCACTGTCTACGATGGCACACCAACCAATGCCGGCACCACCTCCGGCTATAGCCAGGCTCTCGGTAAAAAAAAAGTGGCCCCCTTTTGTCACTGTCACGTCATGCATACGACCCATGGTTTCAATCTGAACAAATTAGCATTGTATCAATACCTCAGACGTTTAAGTTTCACCATCATGTCCCGCGTCATTGTACTTACACTACTTGCCTTTCCACATTCCATATTATTTTGTTGGGGGTGGTACTGTATATACTGTATATATAGGGGACTCTTACCAGACCTTACCCCTGAAAGATAAGCGCTTTGCGGCAGATGTATTAAGCTTGGAGAAGGCATAAAGAAGTGATAAGTGCAAGGTGGTAACGTACCAGGCAATCAGCTACAATATGTAAATGTAAATGTCTTGGCGTGCAGGTTGCAAAACTGGGGTATAAGGTAGCCTTTTCCTGCAACGCCATGCCCCTTTCAGTGAAACCACACCCACTTTAGTGAAGCCACACCCCTTTTGCTGCAAATTTTTCACTTTGGCTTGAGGGAGAAAATTTTCTAGTTACGCCACTGCGAGTGAGTACGGCTGGCTCTGCCCTGGCGTTTATATACAATACAGTGTGTGTATATATAGAGATATATGGGCGGGATGCAGCAAGCATGCATATCGGCTTTTACAAACACTGTATGCATGAAGAAAATTACAATGGAACGCTCTTGCTGTAAGAGCTGCCCTTTGTGATGATATCACTTCTGGGTTTAGGACCCAGAGTCCTATCTGCGTATGTGGTGAGTGACGCATGCCGTGGGGTGTCCGCTTTGATCCCTCTCATCTGAAGATGACGTTGCCCACCACATCCAAGCATTCCGGGGCCAAACCTCCAGAACCTGCATTTTCAGAGGTCTGGCTGCAATTTTCCACTTTCTGCACCTCACCCATTGTGGGTAAGACTATATATATATATAAGGAAAAGTTAAAAGTCCCGTGGAACTACAAGTCCCAGGCTGAACGAGAATCAACAGTTCCTCACAATCACTGACACCCAGTCTCACTGGTCAATTAGTCCTTATCAGTGTGCACCTCTGGGATTTCCAGCTGTCGCTTCCCCACCAAAGACCCGATTCCGAACGGGTAATGATCCTGTAGAGAAATTTGAAAGAAGCAGGGAGCGCCAATAGTGCATTGAAAGTGTAACAATTTATTTATAACACATCCAAAACGGTGTTCAAATAAAACCCGTACCATAAAAGGCGGTTAAACCACCGCTTGTATAACCAGCATGAAATTATCCCACAGTACAACTCAGCATACGTGATTCAGTATCCATACGTCAGACCACGCCCATACGCGTTTCGTCATCAGACTTCGTCAGTGGGCCCGCTGGTTATACAAGCGGTGGTTTAACCGCCTTTTATGGTACGGGTTTTATTTGAACACCGTTTTGGATGTGTTATAAATAAATTGTTACACTTTTAATGCACTATTGGCGCTCCCTGCTTCTTTCAAATTTCTCTGCATATATATATATATATATATATATATATATATATATATATACTCCACTGGCGGCACTCAATGGCTTTTCTACACAAGTCGGCTGTCTGTGGGCAACGTTTCGGCGCCGTGTAGCGCTTTTATCAAGCCTTATACAAAATGACAAACACAAACCAGAATTTAAGTGCTCCCATCACCATGCCAGCAAGCTCCGCCCACTTCCGTTTCCTGGTCACCAAACAGACCGGATCGGATTGCAGTACGGTTGCCATAGTAACTGACCAATCACCACAGGTTTGTGCTAAAACAGTACAAGACAAATACTTGTTACAATATCACATTGAAATTAAAAACAAACAGCATACATGATCGGGCATAAGTTCAATATACCAATATATTCTAAATATGTGACCACTAATACAGGTCATAAACTAGTAAGGCACCCCATCAGATGGAATACCAATTTTACTTAAATAGTGTAACATAGTGAATGTCAGAACATCAGTGTAATCAACTTAATATGAACTCGATAGAAAGCACTGCAGTAGATCTCATTCAATTAAAGACATTTAGACCCAAGTGCTCGTTTAACCCCCGGGGGACTAGAGTATCAAGACGCAAAATCCACTCACATTCTCGCTGTAATAATCTCACAGATCTATCACCACCCCTAATTAGGGGTGGCACATGATCAATAATACGGTACCTCAAAGTAGAGAGGTTATGTCTCGTCTCTGAAATGGCGTGCCACCGGCTGGATGCTAGTCCCAGTATTCAATGCTGCCCGTATGGCCGCGCGATGTTGTGCCATGCGCTCACGAAACGTAACCTGTCTTACCTATGTACACCTTTGCACAAGGGCAAGTAATGGCATAAATAACAAAGCGACTTGTACAAGTTACCCTATACCGAATATCACATTTCTGACCCGTGAAAGGATGGTGAAAACTGGGTCCCGTCTGAAGAAACCCACATGTGCTGCAATTTGGGCACTTATAGCAGCCATTCCTTGGTTTACCCAGACCTGATACATCGTTACGTACAAGATAATCTCTGAGGTTCTTCCCTCTCTTATAACTGATCGTTAGCGATTTCTGCTGCAGTGCCGGGAGATTTCTATCCGTCTGTATTAACCGCCATAGAGCTTTTGCGCTTTTGTTGATAAACGGGCTCATGTGTGTGTATCTATTGGTCCACACATGGCGATTGGAACAATTATCCTTCTTCTTTAATACTAATAGATCTTCAGATGGAACCGCCATCGCCTTAGATTTGGAACCTTTGTGAAAGGTTGTGTTAAAATTTCTCTCTGGGAAAGTGGTCATGCTTTTGGCTTTGGCGTCCGCATGGCGGAAGTAGCGGCTGGGTCTCACGAGAGCCCTGTTTGATCTTCCAGGTGGATAGAGCGGAATTGAGAACTCGGATAATAGTTCTGCCAAAAGTGGTTTCGGTGTTTCGCAGAAACCTGCCTATTTGATGCCTGTGGTTGCTTAAGCATTGGCTTATTCAAGGTCTCTCGATGTAGTCAGGGCTTTGAATATTTATGTCGCCAATTTGGCTCAGATTGGGGAAACAGAGGCTCTTTTTGTCCGGTATGCCCCAGCGTGATTGGGGCGCCTGCGTCTCTGCAGTCTGTTACACGCTAGATCTGTGATACGATTCGGCGTGCTCGTTCTACGGCTGGATTGCCGTTACCGAAGTCGGTGGTGACCCATTCTACTAGGTAGATCGGCTCTTCTTGGGCGGATGCCCGAGGGAGTCTCGGCAGTTTAACTTTACCGAACGGATACTTGGTCGGGTTCAAAGACTTTGGCTACGCTATACAAGTTGATACCCTGGCTGATGGGGACCTCATGTTTGCTCAATCGGTGCTGCAGAGTCATCCGCACTCTCCCACCCGGTCTGGAGCTTTGGTATAAACCCCATGGTCCTTATGGAGTCCCCAGCATCCTCTAGGACGTATGAGAAAATAGGATTTTAATACCTACTGGTAAATCCTTTTCTCTTAGTCCGTAGAGGATGCTTGGCGCCCGTCCCAGTGCGTACTGTGTCTGCAGTTATTGGTTATGGTCACACTCTAGTGGTGTTTCTTTTCTGTCAGGCTGTTGCTGACGTTGTTCGTGCCATGGCATGCAGTGTCTTATTATTGGTTGTGTTGGCACACAGGTTGTGTTACACATTCTCTCAGCATGTGGCTGTGTATTGTTCATGCCGTTGGCTGGTATTCTTTTGAATGCCACGTTCTGTGGTATGTTCATGGTGTGAGCTGGTATGTCACTCAACGTGTTTAAACAAGAAATTCTTTCCTCGAAATGTCCGTCTCCCTGGGCACAGTTTTCTAACTGAGGTCTGGAGGAGGGGCATAGAGGGAGGAGCCAGTTCACACCCATTCAAAGTCTTATAGTGTGCCCATGTCTCCTGCGGATCCCGTCTATACCCCATTGTCCTTACGGAGTCCCCAGCATCCTCTACGGACTAAGAGAAAAGGATTTTACCGGTAGGTATTAAAATCCTGTTTTCATTGACTTGCAGCTTCTCAATCTCTTCAGTTCTTTTAGTAGCATTAATGTAAAGCTAGAAGTGTAGCTGTTCTGCCATTTTGGTACAATATCTGCTATCACTCTAGTCCTAGAAACAGATCCACCCATTGGTGGCCCGGGGGATGAGTTCTCACCGACATCGGCTGTTGAATGTGCCAGTTTGTACAAATTTTTGGATTTGAAATCCAGCGCAGGCAGAAAAAAACATTTCCGCAGGGAAATATGGCATGTAACTCGCTTACCTACTCTGGCAAATACGGCTCTGGCTGTTCTGCGGGATTGAGTTTTTATGTCTCCTTGAATTTACTAACACTGCTTTCTATAATGAGGGAACAATCTTTAAAAAAGTAATCCCCAAACATGAAGTTTTCTGTGTTCCGCAGTGTGACTGAGAGTATCTTGTCATTACTGTTTTATTTCTCTTTAGTGTACCCATGTCCGCTGTTCAGTGTGAGATTCAGGAAGCCTCTGTTTGGGGAAACTGGCCACACCATCATCAACGTCCTAGCTGTGAGTATTCCGTCTGTGCCGACACAAGGGACTCGTCTATGATTAGTTATTTATGGAGGTGCACATAATGGTATTTTTTTATTGAATCTGATTTACG
This sequence comes from Pseudophryne corroboree, assembly GCF_028390025.1. NCBI lineage: Eukaryota > Metazoa > Chordata > Amphibia > Anura > Myobatrachidae > Pseudophryne > Pseudophryne corroboree. The sequence continues at coordinate 612,522 of NC_086452.1, forward strand.
AAATATTTTCTAAACATTAGAATCCGTTTTCTTTGGTTATAACACACAAAGCCGTATTACTGAGGGTTTAGCTGACATTTCTAACTTTTCATTTCCCTAAAATACACCTACAGTACATACAGATGTGTCCTTTTAAAGTGTTGCTGCGATGCGTACTGGTCATGGCGTTCTCGCGATACATGCACATCGGTGCTACACCCCAAATGATACATCGAATTCCTTTCCCATATTTAATAATTTGATCCGCTATCTAGAGGTGACTGTTCTAGAAGTCTCTGGCCTTCAGGAGGCAGGAAACATTGGGGCAGATGTATTAACCTGGAGAAGGCATAAGGAAGTGATAAACCACTGATATGTGCAATGTGATAAAGGCACCAGCCAATCAGCTCCATTATGTAAATTAACAGTTAGGATCTGATTGGCTGGTGCCTTTATCACCTTGCACATATCACTGGGTTTTCTCTGATGTCCTAGTGGATGCTGGGGACTCCGTAAGGACCATGGGGAATAGCGGCTCCGCAGGAGACTGGGCACAGCTAAGAAAGATTTAGGACTACCTGGTGTGCACTGGCTCCTCCCACTATGACCCTCCTCCAGACCTCAGTTAGAATCCTGTGCCCGGCTGAGCTGGATGCACACTAGGGGCTCTCCTGAGCTCCTAGAAAGAAAGTATATTTTAGGTTTTTTATTTTACAGTGAGATCTGCTGGCAACAGACTCACTGCAGCGAGGGACTAAGGGGAGAAGAAGCGAACCTACCTAACAGGTGGTAGCTTGGGCTTCTTAGGCTACTGGACAACATTAGCTCCAGAGGGATCGACCGCATGGAACCGGCCATTGATGTTCGGTCCCAGAGCCGCGCCGCCGGCCCCCTTACAGAGCCAGAAGCAAGAAGAGGCCGGAAAATCGGCGGCAGAAGACATCAGTCTTCACCAAGGCAGCGCACAGCACTGCAGCTGTGCGCCATTGCTCCTCATACACACTTCACACTCCGGTCACTGAGGGTGCAGGGCGCTGGGGGGGGGGCGCCCTGAGCAGCAATAAAAACACCTTGGCTGGTAAATATATCACAATATATAGCCCCAGAGGCTATATATGTGATAAATACCCCTGCCAGAATCCATTAAAAAGCGGGAGAAAAGTCCGCCAAAAAAGGGGCGGAGCTATCTCCCTCAGCACACTGGCGCCATTTCTCCCTCACAGCTCCGCTGGAAGGAAGCTTCCTGGCTCTCCCCTGCAGTCTACACTACAGAAAGGGTAAAAAGAGAGGGGGGGGGCACTAAATTTAGGCGCAATATACATATAGCAGCTATAAGGGGATATAATTTAGTTAATCCCTGTATTATATAGCGCTCTGGTGTGTGCTGGCATACTCTCTCTCTGTCTCCCCAAAGGGCTTTGTGGGGTCCTGTCTTCTGTCAGAGCATTCCCTGTGTGTGTGCGGTGTGTCGGTACGGCTGTGTCGACATGTTTGATGAGGAGGCTTATGCGGAGGAGGAGCAGGTGCCTATAAATGTGTTGTCACCCCCTGCGGGGCAGACACCGGAGTGGATGGACTTGTGGAAGGAATTACGCGAAAGTGTCGACTCCTTACATAAAAAATTTGACGACATGCCAAATGCGGGGCAGCCGGCTTCTCAGCCCGTGCCTGCCCAGACGTCTCAAAGGCCATCAGGGGCTCTAAAACGCCCGCTACCTCAGATGGCAGACACAGATGTCGACACGGATACTGATACCAGTGTCGACGACGAAGAGACTAATGTAATGTCCGATAGGGCCACTCGTTATATGATTGAGGAAATGAAAAATGTTTTACACATTTCTCATGTGACCCCAGGTACCACAAAAAAAGGGTATTATGTTTGGGGAGAAAAAACTACCAGTAGTTTTTCCCCCTTCTGAAGAATTAAATGAAGTGTGTGAAGTAGCGTGGGCTTCCCCCGATAAAAAATTGGTAATTTCTAAAAAGTTACTAATGGCGTACCCTTTCCCGCCAGAGGATAGGTCACGCTGGGAAACACCCCCTAGGGTGGATAAAGCGCTTACACGCTTATCAAAAAAGGTGGCACTACCGTCTCCGGATACGGCCGCCCTAAAGGAACCTGCTGACAGAAAGCAGGAGCATCTCCTGAAGGCTATTTATACGCACACTGGTATTATACTGAGACCAGCTATTGCTTCAGCATGGATGTGCAGTGCTGCAGCTGCGTGGTCGGATTCCCTGTCGGAAAACATTGACACCCTAGACAGGGACGCTATATTGCTAAACATAGAGCATATTAAAGACGCTGTCTTATACATGAGAGATGCACAGAGGGATATTTGCCGGCTGGCATCAAAAATAAGTGCACTGTCCATTTCTGCCAGGAGAGGTTTATGGACTCGGCAGTGGACAGGTGATGCAGATTCTAAAAGGCACATGGAAGTTTTGCCTTATAAGGGTGAGGAGTTGTTCGGGGATGGTCTTTCGGACCTAGTTTCCACAGCAACAGCTGGGAAGTCCGCATTTTTACCACATGTCCCCTCACAACCAAAGAAAGTACCGTATTATCAGGTACAGTCCTTTCGTCCCCAAAAGAACAAGCGGGGTAGAGGCGCGTCCTTTCTGCCCAGAGGCAGAGGTAGGGGAAAAAAGCTGCAGCATACAGCCAGTTCCCAGGAACAAAAGTCCTCCCCCGCTTCTTCTGCTAAGTCCGCCGCATGACGCTGGGGCTCAACAGGCGGAGCCAGGTACAGTGGGGGCCCGTCTCAAAAACTTCAGCAATCAGTGGGCTCGCTCACAAGTAAATCCCTTGATCCTTCAAGTGGTATCTTAGAGGTACAGGCTGGAATTCGAGACATTTCCCCCCTGCCGTTTCCTCAAATCTGCCTTGCCAACGACTCCCTCAGACAGGGAGGCTGTGATAGAGGCAATTCACAAGCTGTATTCCCAGCAGGTGATAATCAAGGTGCCCCTACTTCAACAAGGACGGGGTTACTATTCCACAATGTTTGTGGTACCGAAACCGGACGGTTCGGTGAGACCCATTTTAAATTTAAAATCCTTGAACACATATATAAAAAAATTCAAGTTCAAGATGGAATCGCTCAGGGCGGTTATTGCAAGCCTGGAAGAGGGGGATTACATGGTATCTCTGGACATCAAGGATGCTTACCTGCATGTCCCCATTTACCATCCTCACCAGGAGTACCTCAGATTTATGGTACAGGATTGTCATTACCAATTCCAGACGTTGCCTTTCGGCCTGTCCACGGCACCGAGGGTATTTACCAAGGTAGTGGCCGAAATGATGATACTCCTTCGAAAAAAGGGAGTTTTAATTATCCCATACTTGGACGATCTCCTGATAAAGGCGAGGTCCAGAGAGCAGTTGTTGGTTGGCGTAGCGCTATCTCAGGAGGTGCTACACCAGCACGGTTGGATTCTGAATATTACCAAAGTCACAGCTGGTTCCTGCGACACGTCTACTGTTCCTGGGGATGATTCTGGACACAGTCCAGAAAAAAGTGTTTCTCCCAGAGGAGAAAGCCAAGGAGCTGTCATCTCTAGTCAGAGGCCTCCTGAAACCGAAACAGGTGTCGGTGCATCACTGCACGCGAGTCCTGGGAAAAATGGTAGCTTCCTACGAAGCAATTCCATTCGGCAGGTTCCATGCCAGAACTTTTCAGTGGGACCTGTTGGACAAGTGGTCCGGATCGCATCTTCAAATGCATCGGTTGATAACCCTGTCTCCAAGGACCAGGGTGTCTCTGCTGTGGTGGCTGCAGAGTGCTCATCTCAAAGAGGGCCGCAGATTCGGCATACAGGACTGGGTCCTGGTGACCACGGATGCCAGCCTTCGAGGCTGGGGGGCAGTCACACGGGGAAGAAACTTCCAAGGACTTTGGTCAAGTTAGGAGACTTCCCTACACATAAATGTTCTGGAACTAAGGGCCATTTACAATGCCCTAAGTCAGGCAAAGCCCCTGCTTCAAAACCAGCCGGTTCTGATCCAGTCAGACAACATCACGGCAGTCGCCCATGTAAACCGACAGGGCGGCACAAGAAGCAGGACGGCGATGGCAGAAGCCACAAGGATTCTCCGATGGGCGGAAAATCACGTGTTAGCACTGTCAGCAGTGTTCATTCCGGGAGTGGACAACTGGGAAGCAGACTTCCTCAGCAGGCACGACCTCCACCCGGGAGAGTGGAGACTTCATCCAGAAGTCTTCCAAATGATTGTAAACCGTTGGGAAAGGCCACAGGTGGACATGATGGCGTCCCGCCTAAACAAAAAGCTACAAAAGTATTGCGCCAGGTCAAGAGACCCGCAGGCGATAGCTGTGGACGCTCTAGTGACACCGTGGGTGTACCGGTCGGTTTATGTGTTCCCTCCTCTTCCTCTCATACTCAAGGTACTGAGGATAATACGGAGAAGAGGAGTAAGAACTATACTCATTGTTCCGGATTGGCCAAGAAGAGCTTGGTACCCGGAACTTCAAGAAATGATCTCAGAGGACCCATGGCCTCTACCGCTCAGACAAGACCTGCTGCTGCAGGGGCCCTGTCTGTTCCAAGACTTACCGCGGCTGCGTTTGACGGCATGGCGGTTGAACACCGGATCCTGAAGGAAAAGGGCATTCCGGAGGAAGTCATTCCTACGCTGATTAAGGCTAGGAAAGAAGTAACCGCAAACCATTATCACCGCATATGGCAAAAATATGTTGCGTGGTGTGAGGCCAAGAAGGCCCCAACGGAGGAATTTCAGCTGGGTCGATTTCTGCACTTCCTACAGTCAGTGGTGACTATGGGCCTAAAACTGGGTTCCATTAAGGTCCAGATTTCGGCTCTGTCGATTTTCTTCCAAAAAGAACTGGCTTCACTGCCTGAAGTTCAGACATTTGTCAAGGGAGTGCTCCATATTCAGCCTCCTTTTGTGCCTCCAGTGGCACCGTGCGACCTCAACGTGGTGTTGGGTTTCCTAAAGTCACATTGGTTTGAGCCACTTAAAACCGTGGATTTAAAATATCTCACGTGGAAAGTGGTCATGCTTTTGGCCTTGGCTTCGGCTAGGCGTGTGTCGGAATTGGCGGCTTTATCATGTAAAAGCCCCTATTTGATTTTCCATATGGATAGGGCAGAATTGAGGACTCGTCCCCAGTTTCTTCCTAAGGTGGTATCAGCTTTTCACTTGAACCAACCTATCGTGGTGCCTGCTGCTACTAGGGACTTGGAGGACTCCAAGTTACTGGACGTAGTCAGGGCCTTGAAAATTTATGTTTCCAGGACGGCTGGAGTCAGAAAGACTGACTCGCTATTTATCCTGTATGCACCCAACAAGCTGGGTGCTCCTGCTTCGAAGCAGACTATTGCTCGCTGGATTTGTAGCCTGCCGCAGCCTAAATCGGTAAAAGCCCATTCCACGAGGAAGGTGGGCTTTTCTTGGGCGACTGCCCGAGGGGTCTCGGCTTTACAACTTTGCCGAGCTGCTACTTGGTCAGGGGCAAACACGTTTGCAAAATTCTACAAATTTGATACCCTGGCTGAGGAGGACCTTGAGTTCTCTCATTCGGTGCTGCAGAGTCATCCGCACTCTCCCGCCCGTTTGGGAGCTTTGGTATAATCCCCATGGTCCTTACGGAGTCCCCAGCATCCACTAGGACGTCAGAGAAAATAAGATTTTATTCACCGGTAAATCTATTTCTCGTAGTCCGTAGTGGATGCTGGGCGCCCGTCCCAAGTGCGGACTGTCTGCAATACTTGTATATAGTTATTGTTACCTAAAAGGGTTATTGTTGAGCCATCTGTTGAGAGGCTCTGTTATGTTCATACTGTTAACTGGGTATAATATCACGAGTTATACGGTGTGATTGGTGTGGCTGGTATGAGTCTTACCCGGGATTCAAAATCCTTCCATATTGTGTCAGCTCTTCCGGGCACAGTATCCTAGCTGAGGTCTGGAGGAGGGTCATAGTGGGAGGAGCCAGTGCACACCAGGTAGTCCTAAATCTTTCTTAGCTGTGCCCAGTCTCCTGCGGAGCCGCTATTCCCCATGGTCCTTACGGAGTCCCCAGCATCCACTACGGACTACAAGAAATAGATTTACCGGTGAGTAAAATCTTATTATCACTTCCTTATGCCCTCTCCAGGTTAATACATCTGCCCCATTGTTCTGTTCTCTGCATGTGCTGTGCCATAGAGATTTCCAACCTGCTGATTTATGGCAAATGATGCGTTCTATATAGAAGACGGCGTGTGATCCCAGAACAATAGATTTACACAACAGGTACTGACTGATACAGTATGCTGTATAGCAACGATAAAAGCTTAGGTAGCAGTTATATTTCCACATTTTTCACTTTATTTCCACTTATCCAATAACTTAAATCATAAGCAGCTAGTTTCTGGAACTTCATCCTATAATATTATTTTATCCGCTCCCATCAGAACAAGTGAATTTTGGGGCACTCTTATCATATAGTGTAGGATGCTCCACTGTATTACACCTCCAAAAGGAATTTGAGGTTCAGTGTACATTTGGAAAGAAGCCTAGGGCAGTGTTACCCCTAGATAGAACTTTGTAGTATATCTCCTTCACTTGTATGCTGAGGAAGCCAGGGATGTTTGGAATATATCTATATCTAGGTCACGGTCCCAATCTCTGGTAAATTTAGGAAGCAGATCTTAAAACCTTTCTGTTTGCAGTCCATAGATAACGGGACAATGTGCGGGGTAGGTTAAGGAACTTCTTCAAATGTTCCTGCTTTGATATGTCCAAATGGGAGGATGCTATTCATGCCCATTAGCTGGCCAAAGCTAAATGCATCAGGAGCGACACCTGGTAGGAAAGTGGGATTGCCAAACAGTGGTCTCAAAGGAGAAACCATGGAAGAGATAACTCTAAGGGGGGGAATTTCAATTGATTTTCGCTGAGTGCCACTAGACGGCATCCAACGGATCAACTCAATTGTTGCTTTGTTTCGAGCGCAAACATCCGCCGGTGCCAACATTTCTTTTTGCAATTCCACCCCCCCCCCCCCACCCCCCCCGCCCACGGTCTGTTGAGCAGAAATTTACTGACTGCAAAATGGAATCTAGTATATAATAATAAGACATTTCTGTTGCCCCACTGTTTCTGAGCAATCATATTTTTCGATCTTATTTGGAAACGGCCACTATAACATCATCACAAATTCCTAACCCTAACCCATTCCAAGAGGACCAAGGAATATTACCTCGTAAAGACATGTTAATAAACTTGAGAGCCGTCATGGTCTGGCATTGTGTTTAACTAAATCTATTTCTTTTCTCACCCCCTGGTTGCGTGCTTGTTGGTAAGGATTTCCGAAACTACCAGTACACGTTGCCGGTGGTCCAGGGGTTGGTGGTGGATATGGAAGTCAGAAAGACCAGCATCAAAATCCCCAGCAACAGATACAATGAGGTAGATGTCTGCCCTTCTCGCTAGTCACAGCATATCGCTAAGTCCTCATTTTCTGTTGGTCTCGGACATAAAGTTATAGAGATGTTCTAGATTGTAGTGGACCTTTCTAATCTCCCAAGTTACTTTCCATAATCTATTTCAGATGTTTCCTGATGGGATACGGTCGTTAGATCAACTCAACTTAGGTCGACATGTACTAGGTTGACAGTTCAAAAGGTCGACATGAGTTTTTCACATTTGTTTCCATTTTTGGGATTTTTCCATACTTGACGATCCACGTGGACTATGATTGGAACGGTAATATGTGCCGAGCGCAGCGAGCCATGCGAGGGACACGGCGCAGTAATTTGGGTTCCCCGACACTTTACGACGAAAACGACACCAAAAAACAAAAAACTCATGTCGACCTTTTCACTTGTCGACCTAGTAGATGTCGACCTTCAGTGGTCGACCTAAGTTGAGTGGACCCGTATCCCTCCTGATTATCAGGACTGTCACAATAACCATTTCTGCAATTTTACCAACAAACACTGGAAATTCCTTTCAGAATTCCCATTACTTTCTAACCCTCTCACAATCCTCTCATTTCTACCAGTCCAAATACATTTCTGTTCCCTTTTTATCTACGCTTTTAATTCACTTCAAACTAAATCTGCACCCATTGAGCCTACACTGCTTTTCTCACCTGCATTTCTGCAATTCTTCTGCTCTGATAACCTTACAGCCTCCTCTCCTACTTCCAGCCTCCCTCACCCTATTTACCTACATAACACTATGTCCAAGTTTTCCTCTACTCCCCACATCACTCAGTGTCTACCTAATCATGTATCTTTATCCTTCCCCCTAGTCTCCTACACCACCTCCTCTCTCCCCTCCATCTCTCTGTATCCTTCCTCATTAGTCTCCTACACCTCCTCCTCTCTCCCCTCCATCTCTCTGTATCCTTCCCCCTAGTCTCCTACACCTCCTCCTCTCTCCCCTCCATCTCTCTGTATCCTTCCCCCTAGTCTCCTACACCACCTCCTCTCTCCCCTCCATCTCTCTGTCTCCTACACCTCCTCCTCTCTCCCCTCCATCTCTCTGTCTCCTACACCTCCTCCTCTCTCCCCTCCATCTCTCTGTATCCTTCCTCCCTAGTCTCCTACACCTCCTCCTCTCTCCCCTCCATCTCTCTGTATCCTTCCCCCCTAGTCTCCTACACCTCCTCCTCTCTCCCCTCCATCTCTCTGTATCCTTCCTCCCTAGTCTCCTACACCTCCTCCTCTCTCCCCTCCATCTCTCTGTATCCTTCCTCCATAGTCTCCTACACCTCCTCCTCTCTCCCCTCCATCTCTCTGTATCCTTCCTCCCTAGTCTCCTACACCTCCTCCTCTCTCCCCTCCATCTCTCTGTATCCTTCCCCCCTAGTCTCCTACACCTCCTCCTCTCTCCCCTCCATCTCTCTGTATCCTTCCCCCCTAGTCTCCTACACCTCCTCCTCTCTCCCCTCCATCTCTCTGTATCCTTCCTCCCTAGTCTCCTACACCTCCTCCTCTCTCCCCTCCATCTCTCTGTATCCTTCCTCCCTAGTCTCCTACACCTCCTCCTCTCTCCCCTCCATCTCTCTGTATCCTTCCTCCCTAGTCTCCTACACCTCCTCCTCTCTCCCCTCCATCTCTCTGTATCCTTCCCCCCTAGTCTCCTACACCTCCTCCTCTCTCCCCTCCATCTCTCTGTATCCTTCCCCCCTAGTCTCCTACACCACCTCCTCTCTCCCCTCCATCTCTCTGTATCCTTCCTCCCTAGTCTCCTACACCTCCTCCTCTCTCCCCTCCATCTCTCTGTATCCTTCCCCCCTAGTCTCCTACACCTCCTCCTCTCTCCCCTCCATCTCTCTGTATCCTTCCCCCCTAGTCTCCTACACCTCCTCCTCTCTCCCCTCCATCTCTCTGTATCCTTCCTCCCTAGTCTCCTACACCTCCTCCTCTCTCCCCTCCATCTCTCTGTATCCTTCCTCCATAGTCTCCTACACCTCCTCCTCTCTCCCCTCCATCTCTCTGTATCCTTCCTCCCTAGTCTCCTACACCTCCTCCTCTCTCCCCTCCATCTCTCTGTATCCTTCCCCCCTAGTCTCCTACACCACCTCCTCTCTCCCCTCCATCTCTCTGTATCCTTCCTCCCTAGTCTCCTACACCTCCTCCTCTCTCCCCTCCATCTCTCTGTATCCTTCCTCCATAGTCTCCTACACCACCTCCTCTCTCCCCTCCATCTCTCTGTATCCTTCCTCCCTAGTCTCCTACACCTCCTCCTCTCTCCCCTCCATCTCTCTGTATCCTTCCCCCCTAGTCTCCTACACCTCCTCCTCTCTCCCCTCCATCTCTCTGTATCCTTCCCCCCTAGTCTCCTACACCTCCTCCTCTCTCCCCTCCATCTCTCTGTATCCTTCCTCCCTAGTCTCCTACACCTCCTCCTCTCTCCCCTCCATCTCTCTGTATCCTTCCTCCCTAGTCTCCTACACCTCCTCCTCTCTCCCCTCCATCTCTCTGTATCCTTCCTCCCTAGTCTCCTACACCTCCTCCTCTCTCCCCTCCATCTCTCTGTATCCTTCCCCCCTAGTCTCCTACACCTCCTCCTCTCTCCCCTCCATCTCTCTGTATCCTTCCCCCCTAGTCTCCTACACCACCTCCTCTCTCCCCTCCATCTCTCTGTATCCTTCCTCGCTAGTCTCCTACACCTCCTCCTCTCTCCCCTCCATCTCTCTGTATCCTTCCCCCCTAGTCTCCTACACCTCCTCCTCTCTCCCCTCCATCTCTCTGTATCCTTCCCCCCTAGTCTCCTACACCTCCTCCTCTCTCCCCTCCATCTCTCTGTATCCTTCCCCCCTAGTCTCCTACACCTCCTCCTCTCTCCCCTCCATCTCTCTGTATCCTTCCCCCCTAGTCTCCTACACCTCCTCCTCTCTCCCCTCCATCTCTCTGTATCCTTCCCCCCCTAGTCTCCTACACCTCCTCCTCTCTCCCCTCCATCTCTCTGTATCCTTCCTCCCTAGTCTCCTACACCACCTCCTCTCTCCCCTCCATCTCTCTGTATCCTTCCCCCCTAGTCTCCTACACCTCCTCCTCTCTCCTCTCCATCTCTCTGTATCCTTCCTCCCTAGTCTCCTACACCTCCTCCTCTCTCCCCTCCATCTCTCTGTATCCTTCCCCCCTAGTCTCCTACACCTCCTCCTCTCTCCCCTCCATCTCTCTGTATCCTTCCCCCTAGTCTCCTACACCTCCTCCTCTCTCCCCTCCATCTCTCTGTATCCTTCCTCCCTAGTCTCCTACACCTCCTCCTCTCTCCCCTCCATCTCTCTGTATCCTTCCCCCCTAGTCTCCTACACCACCTCCTCTCTCCCCTCCATCCCTCTGTCTCCTACACCTCCTCCTCTCTCCCCTCCATCCCTCTGTATCCTTCCCCCCTAGTCTCCTACACCTCCTCCTCTCTCCCCTCCATCTCTCTGTATCCTTCCCCCCCTAGTCTCCTACACCTCCTCCTCTCTCCCCTCCATCTCTCTGTATCCTTCCCCCCCTAGTCTCCTACACCTCCTCCTCTCTCCCCTCCATCTCTCTGTATCCTTCCTCCCTAGTCTCCTACACCTCCTCCTCTCTCCCCTCCATCTCTCTGTATCCTTCCTCCATAGTCTCCTACACCTCCTCCTCTCTCCCCTCCATCCCTCTGTATCCTTCCTCCCTAGTCTCCTACACCTCCTCCTCTCTCCCCTCCATCTCTCTGTATCCTTCCTCCCTAGTCTCCTACACCTCCTCCTCTCTTCCCTCCATCTCTCTGTATCCTTCCTCCCTAGTCTCCTACACCTCCTCCTCTCTTCCCTCCATCTCTCTGTATCCTTCCTCCCTAGTCTCCTACACCTCCTCCTCTCTCCCCTCCATCTCTCTGTATCCTTCCCCCCTAGTCTCCTACACCTCCTCCTCTCTCCCCTCCATCTCTCTGTATCCTTCCCCCCTAGTCTCCTACACCTCCTCCTCTCTCCCCTCCATCTCTCTGTATCCTTCCTCCCTAGTCTCCTACACCTCCTCCTCTCTCCCCTCCATCTCTCTGTATCCTTCCCCCCTAGTCTCCTACACCTCCTCCTCTCTCCCCTCCATCTCTCTGTATCCTTCCCCCCTAGTCTCCTACACCTCCTCCTCTCTCCCCTCCATCTCTCTGTATCCTTCCCCCCTAGTCTCCTACACCTCCTCCTCTCTCCCCTCCATCTCTCTGTATCCTTCCTCCCTAGTCTCCTACACCTCCTCCTCTCTCCCCTCCATCTCTCTGTATCCTTCCCCCCTAGTCTCCTACACCACCTCCTCTCTCCCCTCCATCCCTCTGTCTCCTACACCTCCTCCTCTCTCCCCTCCATCCCTCTGTATCCTTCCCCCCTAGTCTCCTACACCTCCTCCTCTCTCCCCTCCATCTCTCTGTATCCTTCCCCCCCTAGTCTCCTACACCTCCTCCTCTCTCCCCTCCATCTCTCTGTATCCTTCCCCCCCTAGTCTCCTACACCTCCTCCTCTCTCCCCTCCATCTCTCTGTATCCTTCCTCCCTAGTCTCCTACACCTCCTCCTCTCTCCCCTCCATCCCTCTGTATCCTTCCTCCCTATTCTCCTACACCTCCTCCTCTCTCCCCTCCATCTCTCTGTATCCTTCCTCCCTAGTCTCCTACACCTCCTCCTCTCTCCCCTCCATCTCTCTGTATCCTTCCCCCCTAGTCTCCTACACCTCCTCCTCTCTCCCCTCCATCTCTCTGTATCCTTCCCCCTAGTCTCCTACACCTCCTCCTCTCTCCCCTCCATCTCTCTGTATCCTTCCTCCCTAGTCTCCTACACCTCCTCCTCTCTTCCCTCCATCTCTCTGTATCCTTCCTCCCTAGTCTCCTACACCTCCTCCTCTCTCCCCTCCATCCCTCTGTATCCTTCCTCCCTAGTCTCCTACACCTCCTCCTCTCTCCCCTCCTACACCTCCTCCTCTCTCCCCTCCATCTCTCTGTATCCTTCCTCCCTAGTCTCCTACACCTCCTCCTCTCTCCCCTCCATCTCTCTGTATCCTTCCCCCCTAGTCTCCTACACCTCCTCCTCTCTCCCCTCCATCTCTCTGTATCCTTCCTCCCTAGTCTCCTACACCTCCTCCTCTCTCCCCTCCTCTGTCTCCCCTCCATCCCTCTGTCTCCCCTCCATCTCTCTGTTTCCTTCCCCCCTAGTCTCCTACACCGCCTCCTCTCTCCCCTCCATCTCTCTGTATCCTTCCCCCCTAGTCTCCTACACCTCCTCCTCTCTCCCCTCCATCTCTCTGTATCCTTCCCCCCTAGTCTCCTACACCTCCTCCTCTCTCCCCTCCATCTCTCTGTATCCTTCCCCCTAGTCTCCTACACCTCCTCCTCTCTCCCCTCCATCTCTCTGTATCCTTCCTCCCTAGTCTCCTACACCTCCTCCTCTCTCCCCTCCATCTCTCTGTATCCTTCCTCCATAGTCTCCTACACCTCCTCCTCTCTCCCCTCCATCCCTCTGTATCCTTCCTCCCTAGTCTCCTACACCTCCTCCTCTCTCCCCTCCATCTCTCTGTATCCTTCCTCCCTAGTCTCCTACACCTCCTCCTCTCTCCCCTCCATCTCTCTGTATCCTTCCCCCCTAGTCTCCTACACCTCCTCCTCTCTCCCCTCCATCTCTCTGTATCCTTCCCCCTAGTCTCCTACACCTCCTCCTCTCTCCCCTCCATCTCTCTGTATCCTTCCTCCCTAGTCTCCTACACCTCCTCCTCTCTTCCCTCCATCTCTCTGTATCCTTCCTCCCTAGTCTCCTACACCTCCTCCTCTCTCCCCTCCATCTCTCTGTATCCTTCCTCCATAGTCTCCTACACCTCCTCCTCTCTCCCCTCCATCCCTCTGTATCCTTCCTCCCTAGTCTCCTACACCTCCTCCTCTCTCCCCTCCATCTCTCTGTATCCTTCCTCCCTAGTCTCCTACACCTCCTCCTCTCTCCCCTCCATCTCTCTGTATCCTTCCCCCCTAGTCTCCTACACCTCCTCCTCTCTCCCCTCCATCTCTCTGTATCCTTCCTCCCTAGTCTCCTACACCTCCTCCTCTCTCCCCTCCTCTGTCTCCCCTCCATCCCTCTGTCTCCCCTCCATCCCTCTGTCTCCCCTCCATCTCTCTGTTTCCTTCCCCCCTAGTCTCCTACACCTCCTCCTCTCTCCCCTCCATCTCTCTGTATCCTTCCCCCCTAGTCTCCTACACCTCCTCCTCTCTCCCCTCCATCCCTCTGTATCCTTCCTTCCTAGTCTCCTACACCACCTCCTCTCTCCCCTCCATCTCTCTGTATCCTTCCCCCCTAGTCTCCTACACCTCCTCCTCTCTCCCCTCCATCTCTCTGTATCCTTCCCCCCTAGTCTCCTACACCTCCTCCTCTCTCCCCTCCATCTCTCTGTATCCTTCCCCCCTAGTCTCCTACACCTCCTCCTCTCTCCCCTCCATCTCTCTGTATCCTTCCCCCCTAGTCTCCTACACCTCCTCCTCTCTCCCCTCCATCTCTCTGCATCCTTCCCCCCTAGTCTCCTACACCTCCTCCTCTCTCCCCTCCATCTCTCTGTATCCTTCCCCCCTAGTCTCCTACACCTCCTCCTCTCTCCCCTCCATCCCTCTGTATCCTTCCTCCCTAGTCTCCTACACCTCCTCCTCTCTCCCCGCCATCTCTCTGTATCCTTCCTCCCTAGTCTCCTACACCTCCTCCTCTCTCCCCTCCTCTGTCTCCCCTCCATCTCTCTGTTTCCTTCCCACCTAGTCTCCTACACCTCCTCCTCTCTCCCCTCCATCTCTCTGTATCCTTCCCCCCTAGTCTCCTACACCTCCTCCTCTCTCCCCTCCATCCCTCTGTATCCTTCCTTCCTAGTCTCCTACACCACCTCCTCTCTCCCCTCCATCTCTCTGTATCCTTCCCCCCTAGTCTCCTACACCTCCTCATCTCTACCCTCCATCTCTCTGTATCCTTCCCCCCTAGTCTCCTACACCTCCTCCTCTCTCCCCTCCATCTCTCTGTATCCTTCCCCCCTAGTCTCCTACACCTCCTCCTCTCTCCCCTCCATCTCTCTGTATCCTTCCCCCCTAGTCTCCTACACCTCCTCCTCTCTCCCCTCCATCTCTCTGTATCCTTCCCCCCTAGTCTCCTACACCTCCTCCTCTCTCCCCTCCATCTCTCTGTATCCTTCCCCCCTAGTCTCCTACACCTCCTCCTCTCTCCCCTCCATCCCTCTGTATCCTTCCTCCCTAGTCTCCTACACCTCCTCCTCTCTCCCCTCCATCCCTCTGTATCCTTCCCCCCTAGTCTCCTACACCTCCTCCTCTCCCCTCCATCTCTCTGTATCCTTCCTCCCTAGTCTCCTACACCTCCTCCTCTCTCCCCTCCATCTCTCTGTATCCTTCTCCCTAGTCTCCTACACCTCCTCCTCTCTCCCCTCCATCTCTCTGTATCCTTCTCCCTAGTCTCCTACACCTCCTCCTCTCTCCCCTCCATCTCTCTGTATCCTTCCCCCCTAGTATCCTACACCTCCTCCTCTCTCCCCTCCATCTCTTTGTATCCTTCCCCCCCTAGTCTCCTACACCTCCTCCTCTCTATCCTTCCCCCTAGTCTCCCACACCACCTCCTCTCTCCCCTCCATCCCTCTGTATCCTTGTCTCCTACACCTCCTCCTCTCTCCCCTTCATCCCTCTGTATCCTTCCTCCTAGTCTCCTACACCTCCTCCTCTCTCCCCTCCATCCCTCTGTATCCTTCCCCCCTAGTCTCCTACACCTCCTCCTCTCTCCCCTCCTCTCTCTGTATCCTTCCTCCCTAGTCTCCTACACCTCCTCCTCTCTCCCCTCCATCTCTCTGTATCCTTCCTCCCTAGTCTCCTACACCTCCTCCTCTCTCCCCTCCATCTCTCTGTATCCTTCCCCCCTATTCTCCTACACCACCTCCTCTCTCCCCTCCATCTCTCTGTATCCTTCCTCCCTATTCTCCTACACCTCCTCCTCTCTCCCCTCCATCTCTCTGTATCCTTCCTCCCTATTCTCCTACACCTCCTCCTCTCTCCCCTCCATCTCTCTGTATCCTTCCTCCCTAGTCTCCTACACCACCTCCTCTCTCCCCTCCATCACTCTGTATCCTTCCTCCCTAGTCTCCTACACCACCTCCTCTCTCCCCTCCATCCCTCTGTATCCTTCCTTCCTAGTCTCCTACACCTCCTCCTCTCTCCCCTCCATCTCTCTGTATCCTTCCCCCCCTAGTCTCCTACACCTCCTCCTCTCTCCCCTCCATCTCTCTGTATCCTTCCTCCCTAGTCTCCTACACCTCCTCCTCTCTCCCCTCCATCTCTCTGTATCCTTCCCCCCTAGTCTCCTACACCTCCTCCTCTCTCCCCTCCATCCCTCTGTATCCTTCCTTCCTAGTCTCCTACACCACCTCCTCTCTCCCCTCCATCTCTCTGTATCCTTCCCCCCTAGTCTCCTACACCTCCTCCACTCTCCCCTCCATCTCTCTGTATCCTTCCTCCCTAGTCTCCTACACCTCCTCCTCTCTCCCCTCCATCACTCTGTATCCTTCCTCCCTAGTCTCCTACACCTCCTCCTCTCTCCCCTCCATCACTCTGTATCCTTCCTCCCTAGTCTCCTACACCACCTCCTCTCTCCCCTCCATCCCTCTGTATCCTTCCCCCCTATTCTCCTACACCTCCTCCTCTCTCCCCTCCATCACTCTGTATCCTTCCTCCCTAGTCTCCTACACCTCCTCCTCTCTCCCCTCCATCCCTCTGTATCCTTCCCCCCTAGTCTCCTACACCTCCTCCTCTCTCCCCTCCATCCCTCTGTATCCTTCCCCCCTATTCTCCTACACCTCCTCCTCTCTCCCCTCCATCTCTCTGTATCCTTCCTCCCTAGTCTCCTACACCTCCTCCTCTCTCCCCTCCTTCACTCTGTATCCTTCCTCCCTAGTCTCCTACACCTCCTCCTCTCTCCCCTCCATCCCTCTGTATCCTTCCCCCCTAGTCTCCTACACCTCCTCCTCTCTCCCCTCCATCCCTCTGTATACTTCCCCCCTATTCTCCTACACCTCCTCCTCTCTCCCCTCCATCTCTCTGTATCCTTCCTCCCTAGTCTCCTACACCTCCTCCTCTCTCCCCTCCATCCCTCTGTATCCTTCCTCCCTATTCTCCTACACCTCCTCCTCTCTCCCCTCCATCCCTCTGTAGCCTTCCTCCCTATTCTCCTACACCTCCTCCTCTCTCCCCTCCATCTCTCTGTATCCTTCCTCCCTAGTCTCCTACACCTCCTCCTCTCTCCTCTCCATCTCTCTGTATCCTTCCTCCCTAGTCTCCTACACCACCTCCTCTCTCCCCTCCATCCCTCTGTATCCTTCCTCCCTAGTCTCCTACACCTCCTCCTCTCTCCCCTCCATCTCTCTGTATCCTTCCTTCCTAGTCTCCTACACCACCTCCTCTCTCCCCTCCATCTCTCTGTATCCTTCCCCCCTAGTCTCCTACACCTCCTCCTCTCTCCCCTCCATCTCTCTGTATCCTTCCCCCCTATTCTCCTACACCTCCTCCTCTCTCCCCTCCATCTCTCTGTATCCTTCCTCCCTAGTCTCCTACACCTCCTCCTCTCTCCCCTCCTTCACTCTGTATCCTTCCTCCCTAGTCTCCTACACCTCCTCCTCTCTCCCCTCCATCCCTCTGTATCCTTCCCCCCTAGTCTCCTACACCTCCTCCTCTCCATCTCTCTGTATCCTTCCTCCCTATTCTCCTATACCTCCTCCTCTCTCCCCTCCATCCCTCTGTATCCTCCCCCCTAGTCTCCTACGCCTCCTCCTCTCTCCCCTCCATCCCTCTGTATCCTTCCTCCCTAGTCTCCTACACCTCCTCCTCTCTCCCCTCCTCTGTCTCCCCTCCATCCCTCTGTCTCCTACACCTCCTCCTCTCTCCCCTCCATCCCTCTGTATCCTTCCCCCCCTAGTCTCCTACACCTCCTCCTCTCTCCCCTCCATCCCTCTGTATCCTTCCTCCCTAGTCTCCTACACCACCTCCTCTCTCCCCTCCATCTCTCTGTATCCTTCCTCCCTAGTTTCCTACACCTCCTCCTCTCTCCCCTCCATCTCTCTGTATCCTTCCCCCCTAGTCTCCTACACCTCCTCCTCTCTCCCCTCCATCTCTCTGTATCCTTCCCCCTAGTCTCCTACACCTCCTCCTCTCTCCCCTCCATCTCTCTGTATCCTTCATCCCTAGTCTCCTACACCTCCTCCTCTCTCCCCTCCATCCCTCTGTATCCTTGCCCCCTATTCTCCTACACCTCCTCCTCTCTCCCCTCCATCCCTCTGTATCCTTGCCCCCTATTCTCCTACACCTCCTACTCTCTCCCCTCCATCTCTCTGTATCCTTCCTCCCTAGTCTCCTACACCTCCTCCTCTCTCCCCTCCATCCCTCTGTATCCTTGCCCCCTATTCTCCTACACCTCCTACTCTCTCCCCTCCATCCCTCTGTTTCCTTTCCCCCCCTAGTCTCTACACCTCCTCCTCTCTCCCCTCCTCTGTTTCCCCTCCATCCCTCTGTTTCCTTTCCCCCCCTAGTCTCCTACACCTCCTCCTCTCTCCCCTCCTCTGTCTCACCTCCATCCCTCTGTTTCCTTTCCCCCCCCTAGTCTCTACACCACCTCCTCTCTCCCCTCCTCTGACTCCCCTCCATCCCTCTGTATCCTTCCCCCCTATTCTCCTACACCACCTCCTCTCTCCCCTCCATCCCTCTGTATCCTTCCCCCCTATTCTCCTACACCACCTCCTCTCTCCCCTCCATCCCTCTGTTTCCTTCCCCCCTAGTCTCCTACACCTCCTCCTCTCTCCCCTCCTCTGTCTCACCTCCTCTGTCTCTCCTCCATCGCTCTGTGTCCTTCCCCCCCTAGTCTCCTACACCTCCTCCTCTCTACCCTCCTCTGTCTCCCCTCCATCCCTCTGTTTCCTTCACCCCCTAGTATCCTACACCTCCTCCTCTCTCCCCTCCTATGTCTCCCCTCCATCCCTCTGTAATCTTCCACCTCCTTTCCTGTTACCCCACTTTCTTTCACCTCTGCCCCATGGTCCTGCTACCCCACAACTCAGCCCTGCTCCCTCTCTCCCTTCCCTGTCACCTCCCCACACCCCCATCCACATCACACTGACCTCCCTCCCTGCCCACCTCCTGCAGTTTCCCCTCCTAGCTCAGGCACCTGCACCATCACTACTCTCTCATCATCCCTACCCTCAAAGTTACTCTCACATCATCACTACAGCAACCCTGATAATCTCATTCACATCTCTCCCACAAACTCATACCCCCTATCATGTGCCCTCTGGAATGCCAGATCTGTTTGTAACAAACTGGTCCCCACTCATGACCTTTTCAATACCAACTCCCTACACCTACTAGCCATTACTGACACCTGCATTACCCACTCTGACACTACTTCTCCTGCCGCTCTCTCTGCTGGGGGCCTCGCATTCACACACACACCCCGACCTGGGGGTCGCCATGGTGGTGGTGTTGGGGTCCTTTTACCTTCTAGTTACTCCTACCAACTCATACCACCAGAACCATCCCTTAAATTCTCTACATTTGAGGTCCATGCTATATGCCTCTTCCAACCAGTCCATCTTAGAGTAGCTGTCATTTACCGCCCCCCCTGGTATTGCCTCCAAATTTATCGACAACTTTGCTTCCTGGCTTCCTCACTTTCTATCTTCTGACATTCCCTCCGTTATCCTAGGCGATTTCAACATCCCTATCGATATCCCCACACAATCCCCTGCCTCTAAACTCCTTAACCTCACTTCTTCACTTGGTCTTTCCCAGTGGACCTCCTCACCCTCCCATGTGAATGGGAGCTCACTGGAAGGGGGAAGATGAGCGACGCCACTCAGGAACGGGGGGAAATGAGCGATGTCACTCAGGAACGGGGGGAAATGAGCGATGTCACTCAGGAACGGGGGGAAATGAGCGATGTCACTCAGGAACGGGGGGAAATGAGCGACGTCCCTCAGGAACGGGGGAAAATGAGCGACGTTGCTCAGGAAGGGGGAAAATGAGCGACGTTGCTCAGGAAGGGGGAAAATGAGTGACGTCGCTCAGGAAGGGGGAATATCAGCGACGTCCCTCATTTTCTCAGCAAGTGTGTACGCACAATTAGAGGAAAGAATATTTATTTTACAGTCGCTAATCTTGTGTGTTACATTGTTTTGCATTCAGTGTTGGCTTTAGTGTTTATATATCACGCTGTTGTTTCGTGTAGTTTATCGTTTGTTTACCTGCTCTCCCAGTTTAGTCTACTGACCTTTTTCTCCTAATGGGTCTCAGATGATGAAAGCCATGAACAAATCTAATGAGCATGTACTTGCTGGGGGCACATGCTTTAACCAGAAGGCTGACTCTCACTTGGTGTGTGTACAGAACGACGACGGCAATTACCAAACCCAAGCCATCAGTATTCATAAGCAGCCACGCAAAGGTAAGAACGGTGATGGCTGCTGCTTGAGTTTTCCAGTGTTTATACACACTAGATACCAGTGATTGCTGATAATAGTCTCCTGCTTTATTCTAGTGACTGGAGCCAGCTTCTTTGTCTTCAGTGGAGCACTCAAGGTATCTTCCGGTTTCTTAGCCAAGTCCAGCATTGTAGAAGGTAAATGGGGAACGTGAAATGCGTATAGTAAATTGTTCACGCTGTCATATGGAAGTACTTGGTCATTTGTTGATCCTGTTGGTATTACTAAGCATGCATATATTGATTTGGAGCGGATACAGCATTGGTAGCCAATTGGACTTAAATTACTCAAACCAAAAATATCTTTATAAAGTGCCACACGTGTTCTGTAGCATCGTCCAGGGGGATAAAACCGATCATAAGAAATAGAAGTACAGACAATATATAAATCCACTCATTTGCAGAGCTGTACGTGTCACAAGTCACTGTGGGGTAGATTTATTAAGCTCGGTGAAGTGATAAAGTGGAAGGTGATAAAGGACCAGCCAGTCATCTCCTAACTGTCATTTTTCAAACCGAGCCTGTGACATGGAAGTTAAAATCTGATTGGCTGGTCCTTTATCACCTTCCACTTTATCACTTCACCGAGCTTAATAAATCTGCCCCTGTATTCCTGGAGCCCTCTAATAGGTGTATATGCAATGCATTTCCTTGGCCACACCTACTGTATACTGGACTTTGCCTTCCCACCTCTCTGTCTGAAAGGCTAGATGTGCGAATCGCGTGCTGGTCGGCATCACTACCTGTGGGGAGGTTCTGCCTTCTGAGTATTCCTCACTCCTGCTCCCCTCCTGATTACCCATTCCCCTTCCAGCCCCCCCTCATTCCCCTTCCAGCCCCCCCCCCCTAATTCCTCTTCCAGCCCCCCCCCCATTCCTCTTCCAGCCCCCCCCCCCTCATTCCTCTTCCAGCCCCCCCCCCTCATTCCCCTTCCAGCCCCCCCCCCTCATTCCTCTTCCAGCCCCCCCCCCCCCCCCTCATTCCTCTTCCAGCCCCCCCCTCATTCCTCTTCCAGCCCCCCCCCTCATTCCTCTTCCAGCCCCCCCCCCCCCTCATTCCTCTTCCAGCCCCCCCCCCCTCATTCCTCTTCCAGCCCCCCCCTCATTCCTCTTCCAGCCCCCCCCCTCATTCCTCTTCCAGCCCCCCCCCCCCCTCATTCCTCTTCCAGCCCCCCCCCTCATTCCTCTTCCAGCCCCCCCCCCTCATTCCTCTTCTAGCCCCCCCCCCCCCTCATTCCTCTTCCAGCCCCCCCCCTCATTCCTCTTCCAGCCCCCCCCCCTCATTCCTCTTCCAGCCCCCCCCTCATTGCTCTTCCAGCCCCCCCTCATTGCTCTTCCAGCCCCCCCTCATTGCTCTTCCAGCCCCCCTCATTGCTCTTCCAGCCCCCCCTCATTCCTCTTCCAGCCCCCCTCATTCCTCTTCCAGCCCCCCCTCATTCCTCCCCTCATTGCTCTTCCAGCCCCCCCTCATTCCTCTGCCAGCCCCCCCTCATTCCTCTTCCAGCCCCCCCTCATTCCTCTTCCAGCCCCCCCTCATTCCTCTTCCAGCCCCCCCTCATTCCTCTCTTCCAGCCCCCTCATTCCTCTTCCAGCCCCCCCTCATTCCTCTTCCAGCCCCCCTCATTCCTCTTCCAGCCCCCCTCATTCCTCTTCCAGCCCCCCTCATTCCTCTTCCAGCCCCCCTCATTCCTCTTCCAGCCCCCCTCATTCCTCTTCCAGCCCCCCTCATTCCTCTTCCAGCCCCCCTCATTCCTCTTCCAGCCCCCCTCATTCCTCTTCCAGCCCCCCTCATTCTTCCAGCCCCCCTCATTCCTCTTCCAGCCCCCCTCATTCCTCTTCCAGCCCCCCTCATTCCTCTTCCAGCCCCCCTCATTCCCCTTGCAGCCCCCCTCATTCCCGTTCCAGCCCCCCCTCATTCCTCTTTCCTCTTCCACCCCCCCCTCATTCCTCTTCCAGACCCCCTCATTCCTCTTCCAGACCCCCTCATTCCTCTTCCAGATCCCCTCATTCCTCTTCCAGCCCCCCTCATTCCTCTTCCAGACCCTCATTCCCCCCCTCATTCCCCTTCCAGCCCCCCTCATTCCCCTTCCAGCCCCCCTATTCCTCTCCTCTTCCAGCCCCCCCTCATTCCTCTTCCAGCCCCTCCTCATTCCTCTTCCAGCCCCCCCTCATTCCCCTTCCAGCCCCCCTCATTCCTCTTCCAGCCCCCCCTCATTCCCCTTCCAGCCCCCCTCATTCCTCTTCCAGCCCTCCTCATTCCTCTTCCAGCCCCCCTCATTCCTCTTCCAGCCCCCTCATTCCTTTTCCAGCCCCCGTCATTCCTCTTCCAGCCCCCTCTCATTCCTCTTCCAGCCCCCTCTCATTCCTCTTCCAGCCCCCATTCATTCCTCTTCCAGCCCCCATTCATTCCTCTTCCAGCCCCCCTCATTCCTCTTCCAGACCCCCCTCATTCCTCTTCCAGACCCCCCTCATTCCTCTTCCAGCCCCCATTCATTCCTCTTCCAGCCCCCCTCATTCCTCTTCCAGCCCCCCTCATTCCTCCAGCCCCCCCATTACCCTTCCAGCCTGTACTGTAATAGATTATCTTTCCAACGCTCTCTCCTGCTTTCTGTTACTACATCGTTATAACCTATAGCAGAGGACAGCCACATGGACACACAGGTTTGCAGACCCATCACATTCTCTTCATTTATACAGTTTAACCTTTTAAAGTAATATACATATAATTTGCCATTAATTGAGCTTTGGTTAGGTACACTCTGTTAGAAGTAATAACTCTTTTATGATTATGTATTTCCAAAGGAAAGTATTTGAGTTTTTGGGCAGCAGAATGGGACCCCTTCCACTTTCCAGTTATTGTTAGGGTTTCAGATGCTTCTTCCCAACAACTTTGTGTTTGGTGTTTGCATCCAAAGTGCTGTAACGTTAAGATAGTACATTAAAACAACATTAAATGGCAAGGAAGCCATTCATGTACAGATTAGCCCATGAAACCTGCTTTAGTTTTTGTGGTGGAGGCTCCATGAGATCTTTTCTGGCTTCTTTATTGACTGCACTAATGTGAGTTCTTGTCCTGTGTCAGATGGCGTGATGGTTCAGATTACAGCAGAGAGTATGGATGCACTGAGACAGGCCTTGAGGGATATGAAGGATTTTACCATCACATGTGGAAAGGCGGACGCAGAAGAGTCCCAGGAGCATGTTTATGTGCAATGGGTGGAGGATGACAAGAACTTCAACAAGGGGTAAGGGAACTAGGGAGCATTAGGACAGCACTGTTTGTGTTGCTAGAATATTCCCTGTTCTGCTGTTATGTCATTAGTAAGGGTGAGGAAAGATTCATCAAATTTAGCAGAAATTCTGTTGTGACCGTCTGTCATCACTCTCTCTGCAGAATCACCAGCCCCATCGATGGGAAATCCTTGGAGTCTGTGACCAGTGTAAAAATTTCTCATGGCTCAGAGTATAAAGCCAACGGGAAAATCATACGCTGGACAGAGGTATGAAATATTCTAAGATGGGACAGGAAAAATGATGAAAACCCAGACTACCCACTCAAAATGTATATATTATAACATGTATGCCAGACTGTCATATTGCCTCATTCCAGTTCTCTATGACGTTATCCTTTCTCCAATCCTATTGTATTTTACACAGTTGAGTACTAAAGGTATTGCTCATCATTATAGCTGGAGATTAGAGGGAAATTGTAGTACTTGCATTCTGCTCAATACTGGCCATGTGTAGAAATGCAATGGTTATGCGTGACCAGCGGCCGGGATCCCAGCCGCCAAACTGCAGCAGGGGGGCGAGCGCAACAAAGCCCCTTGTGGGCTAGGTTGCTCACTGCATTCGCCACAGGTTCTGTTCCCGCTCTATGGGTGCCGTGGACCCCACTGCTGGGATGGTGACTACATCCTGTAGAAATAACTTGGTAAAGCAATCCACCGTATTTTAATATAAAACAGCAATAGAAATGTTGCAGTTTTGGCTTTCTTTAGATGTTTAGGGATTTGGGGGTGTTTTTTGTTGTATGTACTATTTTATTGGCTCTACTTCTTGAAGCAAAGCGATGTCAACCCAGACGAGTGGGTGCCTGGCAGGCAGGAGAGCATTTACATGACATGAACCTGAGAACATGTTTCTGTATCCTGTTTTCTCTCTACTGTGTGTATATCAGTTTTCGCTACAGTTCCATTTATTTGTTTTGCTGACCACGCCTCAAGTTGTATGGTCCTGACCCCTCCATGCTGCTGCATTCTGTATTCAAGGACATGGCTAGGGTTTCCTGGATAGATGGTGTGACCAAAACTTCAGAAAGGTTACAGCCATTTGTGTACCACATGCCCCTATATATGGCACCTGCTACACAAACCCATTTCTCTCCTGACACTGGGGGACACTGGAAAAGCCGGGGTTAAGTGAGTGAGTAAACTAAGCACATTCTAACGTGTTGCTGAAACTCAAGCTCCTCCTTAAAATCCCATACTACAAGGTGCAGGGGTTGTCTCCCTTTTTCCAGGGGTTGGTGCAGGAGTCTTTCTATTTAGAGACCTGTTTGGGCACAGCTTCTTTCTCTAGGTTCTAGAAAAAACTGGCATGGATCCTCTCCAGATAGGTAAGGCCTGTACTGTACTTCAGAGTTAGAGGATTGGGAAGATTCAGATCTGTCTTCTGTGGCAGAAGATGATGTACAGGGTGTGGAAGTCTTTGAGGGTTGTCAGATAGGTGCATCACATTCAGGGTGATTCTGAAGTTCAAGATTTAGTTCTGATAAAGAAGGAAAAGAAAAAGGCTATTGGTTTCCCTGCATCTTCTGAATAAATTATTTATTTAAAGAGGCTTGGTCTCTATGGTAGATGCACTGGTTACCCCTCTGGCTAGGGCTACTACAATTCTGGTGCGTAATGCAGCCTCATTGAAAGGATAGCCTGGACAGGAAGAATAATCATTTCTTGGTTGCTAGTGTTATACCCATTTTGGCAACTGTCTTAGTGAGTAAAGTTGTTGAACGCTATGCAGGCCAGGTGGAGGAAGGCATTCCGGTTGGGTTCGATAAGAGCCAAGTTGTTATTCCTCATTGATATGGTAAGAGAGGCTTCTGCCTATCTGGATGAGGCAGCAATTTATGCTTAGCTGGACGCTTGTGTCTCTAGGGTAGTAGTGGCTGTGCTTAGACCTCTGTTGCAGGCGGTCAGGGATTTAGAAAAAGTGCTTAATAATTAATAATTTTATTTATATAACACGCTTTCTCCAAAAGGCCCCAAGGCTCTTAATAATGAACATAATAAAGTACAGAAACCATGTACTGTACTCGGAAGCTTTTCAGAAAATACAGAGAGCATGGAGATACTAAAGGGACATTAAAGAAATGCGAAGTAAACAAGATAATCTTTCAAACTGTACAAGGAAGTGAATTCCAAAGACTTTGAGCCGTATGACTAAAAGCTGAATGAATTCCTGATGAGTTATGGGAGATTCTAGGTACTGCTAAAAATCCTTCATCTACAGATTGCAGTAATCGAGTGGGGCAGTATGCAATCAGAAGCTGCTTCAGGTATCTAGGGCCCTGGTCAAATAGGTCTTTGAAAGTCAGTAAATTGTTCTTACAGGCAGCCAGTGGAGTAAGTGGAGAACGAAGGATGGTTGGTTAACAGCCTGGCAGCTGTATTTTTTACCACCTGTGAGCTGTGCCATTCTTTTGCTGGAAGACCAGGGTAGAAGGCATTGCAATAGTCTAGGCGTGATGCTACAAATACATGTATGACTTTTGGCAGGTCTTCAGAGGGAAGTGCTTGATTCTGGCTAAGTTCCTCAGATGAAATAATGAGGTTTGATTGTGGCTGATATTTGATGTTTAAGTGTCAAGCCACCATCCAGAACAACGCCATCATTCCGTACATGAGTAAACTTTTGTAATTCTCAACCTCCAAGGGTAAGTCCAGTTGGTTGGTTATGCTGCAGTCCTGTAGTTTGATGTTGAGGTCCTATCATAAGGACATCTATTTTATGAGGATTCATTTGCAGCAATCTGGCATTCATCCACTACTGGAGCTCAGCTAGACAGCCATTTAGGATTGTTTTGGGGCTCTCAGTACCAGGTACAAATGACAGGTACAGTTGTGTATCCTCTGGATACCAGTAGTAGACCAGGTCATCGGCACCTGATTATTATTTCACCCAGTGATAGCATGTGTACTACAAAAAGCATGGGGGATAGTATAGAACCTTGTGGAACACCACATGGCAGTGGCGCTGGTGACGATGAGTATACTCTGTCTAGATGAAACTCTCTGTGACCTGCCGGTGAGAAATGTTTTGAATTAGCTATGCCAATTCAGTCCACACAAATTTTTCAGGCCCTCAATCAGAATCCCATGGTCCACAGTATCAAATGCAGCAAAGAGATCTAGAAGGATTAAGATTGACCAGTCACCTCTGTCTCTTGCCATCAGAAGAGCTTTTAACACACACACCAGAGCTGTTTTAGTGCTGTATCTTCTGAATCCTG
Organism: Pseudophryne corroboree; assembly: GCF_028390025.1. Classification (NCBI taxonomy): domain Eukaryota; kingdom Metazoa; phylum Chordata; class Amphibia; order Anura; family Myobatrachidae; genus Pseudophryne; species Pseudophryne corroboree. The sequence goes on from NC_086452.1 coordinate 639,000, forward strand.
ATTGGAATGGATCAGAAATATCATGTGTTGTGAGGGGGGTTTCCAGTTAAGTTGCAACCACGTTCTCAGTAGCCTTTCCTAGAAAAGGAAGGTTTGCTACTGGTCTGTTGTTGGTCATGCAGTCGCGATTTAAATTAGGTTTCTCTGACGTCCTAGTGGATGCTGGGAACTCCGTAAGGACCATGGGGAATAGACGGGCTCCGCAGGAGACTGGGCACTCTAAAAGAAAGATTAGGTACTATCTGGTGTGCACTGGCTCCTCCCTCTATGCCCCTCCTCCAGACCTCAGTTAGATTTCTGTGCCCGGCCGAGCTGGATGCACACTAGGGGCTCTCCTGAGCTCCTAGAAAGAAAGTATATGTTAGGTTTTTTATTTTACAGTGAGACCTGCTGGCAACAGGCTCACTGCAACGAGGGACTAAGGGGAGAAGAAGCGAACCTACCTGCTTGCAGCTAGCTTGGGCTTCTTAGGCTACTGGACACCATTAGCTCCAGAGGGATCGACCGCAGGACCCGTCCTTGGTGTTCGTTCCCGGAGCCGCGCCGCCGTCCCCCTTACAGAGCCAGAAGCATGAAGATGGTCCGGAAAATCGGCGGCAGAAGACTTCAGTCTTCACCAAGGTAGCGCACAGCACTGCAGCTGTGCGCCATTGCTCCTCATACACACTTCACACTCCGGTCACTGAGGGTGCAGGGCGCTGGGGGGGGCGCCCTGAGCAGCAATAAAAACACCTTGGCTGGCAAAATAATCACAATATATAGCCCCAGAGGCTATATATGTGATAATTACCCCTGCCAGAATCCATAAAAAAGCGGGAGAAAAGTCCGCGAAAAAGGGGCGGAGCTATCTCCCTCGGCACACTGGCGCCATTTTCTCTTCACAGTGTAGCTGGAAGACAGCTCCCCAGGCTCTCCCCTGTAGTTTTCAGGCTCAAAGGGTTAAAAAGAGAGGGGGGGCACTAAATTTAGGCGCAATATTGTTTATACAAGCAGCTATTGGGAAAAATTCACTCAGTGATAGTGTTTATCCCTACATTATATAGCGCTCTGGTGTGTGCTGGCATACTCTCTCTCTGTCTCCCCAAAGGGCTGTGTGGGGTCCTGTCCTCAGTCAGAGCATTCCCTGTGTGTGCGCGGTGTGTCGGTACGGCTGTGTCGACATGTTTGATGAGGAGGCTTATGTGGAGGCGGAGCAGATGCCGATAAATGGGATGTCGCCCCCTGTGGGCCGACACCAGAGTGGATGGATAGGTGGAAGGTATTAACCGACAGTGTCAACTCCTTACATAAAAGGCTGGATGACGTAACAGCTATGGGACAGCCGGCTTCTCAGCCCGCGCCTGCCCAGGCGTCTCAAAGGCCATCAGGGGCTCAAAAATGCCCGCTCCCTCAGATGGCAGACACAGATGTCGACACGGAGTCTGACTCCAGTGTCGACGAGGTTGAGACATATACACAATCCACTAGGAACATCCGTTACATGATCCCGGCAATAAAAAATGTGTTACACATTTCTGACATTAACCCAAGTACCACTAAAAAAAAAAAAAAAAAGGGTTTTATGTTTGGGGAGAAAAAGCAGGCAGTGTTTTGTTCCCCCATCAAATGAGTGAATGAAGTGTGAAAAAGCGTGGGTTCCCCCGATAAGAAACTGGTAATTTCTAAAAAGTTACTGATGGCGTACCTTTTCACGCCAGAGGATAAGTTACGCTGGGAGATATCCCCTAGGGTGGATAAGGCGCTCACACGTTTGTCAAAAAAGGTGGCACTGCCGTCTTAGGATACGGCCACTTTGAAGGTACCTGCTGATAAAAACCAGGAGGCTATCCTGAAGTCTGTATTTACACACTCAGGTACTAGACTGAGACCTGCAGATAGTGCTGCTGCAGCGTGGTCTGTAACCCTGTCAAACAGGGATACTATTTTGCGAACATAAGTCGTCGTCTTATATATGAGGGATGCAGAGAGGGATATTTTGCCGGCTGGCATCCAGAATTAATGCAATGGCCATTCTGTCAGGAGGGTATTAGAGACCCGACACTGGACAGGTGATGCTGACTTTAAAAGGCACATAAAGCCTTATAAGGGTGAGGAATTGTTTGGGGATGGTCTCTGGGACCTCGTATCCACAGCAACAGCTGGGAAGAAATTTTTTTACCTCAGGTTTCCTCACAGCCTAAGAAAGCACTGTATTATCAGATACAGTCCTTTCGGCTTCAGAAAAGCAAGCGGGTCAAAGGCGCTTCCTTTCTGCACAAAGACGAGGGAAGAGGGAAAAAGCTGCACCAGTCAGCCAGTTCCCAGAATCAAAATTCTTCCCCCGCTTCCTCTGAGTCCACCGCATGACGCGGGGGCTCCACAGGCGTAGCCAGGTACGGTGGGGGGCCGCCTCAAAAATTTCAGCGATCAGTGGGCTCGCTCACAGGTGGATCCCTGGATCCTTCAAGTAGTATCTCAGGGGTGCAGGCTGGAATTCGAGGCGTCTCCCCCCCGCCGTTTCCTCAAATCTGCCTTGCCAACAACTCCCTCAGGCAGGGAGGCTGTGCTAGAGGCAATTCACACCCAGCAGGTGATAGTCAAGGTGCCCCTACTTCAACAAGGACGGGGTTACTATTCCACACTGTTTGTGGTACCGAAACCGGACGGTTCGGTGAGACCCATTTTAAATTTGAAGTCCTTGAACACATACATAAAAAAATTCAAGTTCAAGATGGAATCGCTCAGGGCGGTTATTGCAAGCCTGGAGGAGGGGGATTACATGGTATCCCTGGACATCAAGGATGCTTACCTACATGTCCTCATTTACCATCCTCACCAGGAGTACCTCAGATTTGTGGTACAGGATTGCCAGTACCAATTCCAAACACTGCCGTTTGGACTGTCCACGGCACCGAGGGTCTTTACCAAGGTAATGGCAGAAATGATGATACTCCTTCGAAAAAAGGGAGTTTTTAATTATCCCGTACTTGGACGATCTCCTTATAAAGGCGAAGTCCATGGAGCAGTTGTTGGTCGGAGTAGCACTATCTCGGGAAGGGCTACAACAGCACGGAGGGATTCTATACATTCCAAAGTCACAGCTGGTTCCTACCACACGCCTGCTGTTCCTGGGGATGGTTCTGGACACAGAACAGAAAAAAGTGTTTCTCCCGCAGGAGAAAGCCAAGGAGCTGTCATCTCTAGTCAGAGACCTTCTGAAACCAAAACAGGTATCGGTGCATCACTGCACACGAGTCCTGGGAAAAATGGTAGCTTCTTACGAAGCAAAATTCCATTCGGCAGGTTCCATGCAAGAACCTTTCAGTGGGACCTCTTGGACAAGTGGTCGGAATCGCATCTTCAGATGCATCGGCTGATAACCCTGTCTCCAAGGACCAGGGTATCTCTACTGTGGTGGCTGCAGAGTGCTCATCTTCAAGAGGGCCGCAGATTCGGCATACAGGACTGGGTCCTGGTAACCACGGATGCCAGCCTTCGAGGCTGGGGGGCAGTCACACAGGCAAGAAATTTCCAATGACTTTGGTCAAGTCAGTAGTCGTCCCTACACATAAATATTCTGGAACTGAGGGCCATTTACAATGCCCTAAGTCTGGCAAGGCCTCTGCTTCAAAACCAGCCGGTACTGATCCAATCAGACAACATCACGGCAGTCGCCCATGTAAACCGACAGGGCGGCACAAGAAGCAGGATGGCGATGGCAGAAGCCACAAGGATTCTCCGATGGGCGGAAAATCACGTGTTAGCACTGTCAGCAGTGTTCATTCCGGGAGTGGACAACTGGGAAGCAGACTTCCTCAGCAGACACGACCGACACCCGGGAGAGTGGGGACTTCATCCAGAAGTCTTCCAACTGTTGGTAAACCGTTGGGAAAGGCCACAGGTGGACATGATGGCGTCCCACCTAAACAAAAAACTAGATATTGCGCCAGGTCAAGGGACCCTCAGGCAATAGCTGTGGACGCTCTAGTGACACCGTGGGTGTACCAGTCGGTTTATGTATTCCCTCCTCTGCCTCTCATACCAAAGGTACTGAGAATAATAAGAAAACGAGGAGTAAGAACGATACTCGTGGTTCCGGATGGGCCAAGAAGAGCTTGGTACCCAGAACTTCAAGAAATAATATCAGAGGACCCATGGCCTCTACCGCTCAGACAGGATCTGCTACAGCAGGGGCCCTGTCTGTTCCAAGACTTACCGCGTCTGCGTTGGACGGCATGGCGGTTGAATTCCGGATCCTAAAGCAAAAGGGCATTCCGGAGGAAGTCATTCCTATGCTGATAAAAGCCAGGAAAGAAGTAACCGCAAACCATTATCACCGTATTTGGCGAAAATATGTTGCGTGGTGTGAGGCCAGGAAGGCCCCAACAGAGGAATTTCAGCTGGGTCGTTTTCTGCACTTCCTACAGTCAGGAGTAACTATGGGCCTAAAATTGGGTTCCATTAAGGTCCAGATTTCGGCTCTGTCGATTTTCTTCCAGAAAGAACTGGTTTCACTGCCTGGAGTTCAGACATTTGTAAAGGGAGTGCTACATATTCAGCCCCTTTTTTGTGCCTTCTGTGGCACCTTGGGATCTCAACGTGGTGTTGAGTTTCTTAAAATCACTTTGGTTTGAGCCACTTAAAACTGTGGATTTGAAATATCTCACGTGGAAAGTGGTCATGTTATTGGCCTTGGCTTCGGCCAGGCGTGTGTTAGAATTGGCGGCTTTGTCATGTAAAAGCCCTTATCTGATTTTCCATATGGATAGGGCAGAATTGAGGACTCGTCCCCAGTTTCTCCCTAAGGTGGTATCAGCTTTTCACTTGAACCAACCTATTATAGTGCCTGCGGCTACTAGGGACTTGGAAGATTCCAAGTTACTGGACGTAGTCAGGGCCTTAAAAATTTATATTTCCAGGACGGCTGGAGTCAGGAAAACTGACTCGTTTTTTATCCTGTAGGCACCCAACAAAATAGGTGCTCCTGCTTCTAAGCAGACTATTGCTCGCTGAATTTGTAGCACAATTCAGCTGGAGCATTCTGCGGCTGGATTGCCGCATCCTAAATCAGTAACAGCCCATTCCACGAGGAAAGTGGGCTCATCTTGGGCGGCTGCCCGAGGGGTCTCGGCTTTACAACTTTGCCGAGCTGCAACTTGGTCAGGGGCAAACACGTTTGCTAAATTCTACAAATTTGATACCCTGGCTGAGGAGGACCTTGAGTTCTCTCATTCGGTGCTGCAGAGTCATCCACACTCTCCCGCCCGTTTTGGAGCTTTGGTATAATCCCCATGGTCCTTACGGAGTTCCCAGCATCCACTAGGACGTCAGAGAAAATAAGATTTTACTCACCGGTAAATCTATTTCTCGTAGTCCGTAGTGGATGCTGGGCGCCCATCCCAAGTGCGGATTGTCTGCAATACTTGTATATAGTTATTGCCTAACTAAAGGGTTATTGTTGAGCCATCTGTTGAGAGGCTCAGTTATGTTTCATACTGTTAACTGGGTATAGTATCACGAGTTATACGGTGTGATTGGTGTGGCTGGTATGAGTCTTACCCGGGATTCAAAATCCTTCCTTATTGTGTCAGCTCTTCCGGGCACAGTATCCTAACTGAGGTCTGGAGGAGGGGCATAGAGGGAGGAGCCAGTGCACACCAGATAGTACCTAATCTTTCTTTTAGAGTGCCCAGTCTCCTGCGGAGCCCGTCTATTCCCCATGGTCCTTACGGAGTTCCCAGCATCCACTACGGACTACGAGAAATAGATTTACCGGTGAGTAAAATCTTATTTTTTAAGGAGAGGTCTAACAATTGCTTCTTTAGCGGTTCATGAAAATGCCTGTCTGCAAAGGGGATTTAACTACACTGCTCAAAAAAAATAAAGGGAACGCTAAAATAACACATCCTAGATCTGAATGAATGAAATATTCTTATTAAATACTTTGTTTTTTACATAGTTGAATGTGCTGACAACAAAATCACACAAAAATGATCAATGGAAATCAAATTTATTAACCCATGGAGGTCTGGATTTGGAGTCACACTCAAAATTAAAGTGGAAAAACACACTACAGGCTGATCCAACTTTGATGTAATGTCCTTAAAACAAGTCAAAATGAGGCTCAGTAGTGTGTGTGGCCTCCACGTGCCTGTATGACCTCCCTACAACGCCTCGGCATGCTCCTGATGAGGTGGCAGATGGTCTCCTGATGGATCTCCTCCCACACCTGGACTAAAGCATCCGCCAACTCCTGGACAGTCTGTGATGCAACGTGGCGTTGGTGGATGGAGCGAGACATGATGTCCCAGATGTGCTCGATTGGATTCAGGTCTGGGGAACGGGCGGGCCAATCCATAGCATCAATGCCTACGTCTTGCAGGAACTGCTGACACACTCCAGCCACATGAGGTCTAGCATTGTCTTGCATTAGGAGGAACCCAGGGCCAACCGCACCAACATATGGTCTCACAAGGGGTCCGAGGATCTCATACCTAATGGCAGGCTACCTCTGGCGAGCACATGGAGGGCTGTGCGGCCCCCCAAAGAAATGCCACCTCACACCATTACTGACCCACTGCCAAGCTGGTCATGCTGGAGGATGTTGCAGGCAGCAGAACGTTCTCCTTGGCGTCTCCAGACTCTGTCACGTCTGTCACGTGCTCAGTGAGAACCTGCTTTCATCTGTGAAGAGCACAGGGCGCCAGTGGCGAATTTGCCAATCTTGGTGTTCTCTGGCAAATGCCAAACGTCCTGGACGGTGTTGGGCTGTAAGCACAACCCCCACCTGTGGACATCGGGCCCTCATACCACCCTCATGGAGTCTGTTTCTGATCGTTTGAGTAGACACATGCACATTTGAAGCTTGCTGGAGGTCATTTTGCAGGGCTCTGGCAGTGCTCCTCCTGTTCCTCCTTGCACAAAGGCGGAGGTAGCGGTCCTGCTGCTGGGTTGTTGCCCTCCTACGGCCTCCTTCACGTCTCCTGATGTACTGGCCTGTCTCCTGGTAGCGCCTCCATGCTCTGGACACTACACTGACAGACACAGCAAACCTTCTTGCCACAGCTCGCATTGATGTGCCATCCTGGGTGAGCTGCACTACCTGAGCCACTTGTGTGGGTTGTAGACTCCGTCTCATGCTACCACTAGAGTGAAAGCACCGCCAGCTTTCAAAAGTGACCAAAACATCACCCAGAAAGCATAGGAGCTGAGAAGTGGTCTGTGGTCACCACCTGCAGAACAACTCCTTTATTGGGGGTGTCTTGCTAATTGCCTATAATTTCCACCTGTTGTCTATTCCATTTGCACAACAGCATGTGAAATTGATTGTCAATCAGTGTTGCTTCCTAAGTGGACAGTTTGATTTCACAGAAGTGTGATTGACTTGTAGTTACATTGTGTTGTTTAAGTGTTCCCTTTGTGAATGCCAAATTGCTCTCTCACAAATATTTAAAATGCCCGCTCTAATATATATTGCAGACGCCAGGCGCATCTTATTACCATATACGATAAAAGTGCGCTGTACATCGCAAAACACTGCATCCCATAAGAGAAAACAATACACCCACACATTATCTGAGTTCCAAAGCTCATTGATGTATATATTTGTTATTAAAAGGATATGGATTCAATATATTACAATGTACAGTATACCTATAGTTACAACTCATACAGTAAGCAGTTAATACATACAGTTACAGTTACATACAGTTACAGGCCAGCAATACAATACCATTCCCTCAAAGCTTAGGTCTCTCTCTCTCTCTCTCTCTCTAAAATCATGCTGGGACTCCATCTTACGCTGAGACCAAAACAGGAACTGACCTCATGTGTGATCAGCAATGTGTTCTCTAGTTTTTTTGGGGGGAGGGAACTTACTCATTCATGATGAGTCACTAGTCTCTTTGTATATGCTTAACAGGTTCAGCCTTGGGGACATCCAAAGGGCTGGCCTGAGTTTCCTGTCCACTACCTGTTTGGAATATCTATTGTTCTAATAAAAGTGATTTTAGCTTACATACATTTAATCATAATTATTTGTTGCAATGTCCTACAACTTTATAACAAGTATCGAATGAATCTACACATTAATCTGGTTGCTTAAATAGTAAATATGACAGGCCTATCTTGCTTCGTTCAAATAATACACATACATGACATTACTTCATTATATAATTTTAAATCATCATGATGTCTGGCGCTTGATATTAATATAGTTATGTACTGTATGAAATAAGTGTCGAATCCATCTCTGTGGCATGTCCGCGTAAATGCGTGTATTACCATATATTGCTGTGCTCGCTGCGCGTATTTGCAAGTATAGCAACTCATAATGTGTGTAGTTTGTATGTTCTTTTTATGTAATATTTTTGACTTCGACAGTCCACCCTTTGGCAGTAAACAATAACTGCCATCAATTATTAACATAAGAAAAAAATATTTCATACAATAATCGGTGACCTAGACACAAGTATGTATTAATTTTGCAAATCAGACACATGACTATATTTGGGGAAGACAGGGAGGAAGACGAGACATCCTCTATATGCACTCGGCGGTCACAGGACCACTGGTTGGGTGTGGGACAACATTCAACCTATAGAGTATGCTGGGACAGTGCTTTGGCCTATAATGTCTGATTTGCGACGAACATTTCACACATACATGTACCTACGTCTTTGTACACTGATGTTTGGATTCGATTTGAGGTTCTGCTGGGTAGATGATGATAAAGCTAAATATTTATCCTTTAACACAAGCTATTTACTAATACCGTGAAGCCGTAATGACTGCTAAACCTCGTGCACGTGCTACGCACTTTGTACGCTATTTGCGTACAAAGACCTCGCACGGGGTACGCAAGTTACGTACACACGCTACGCTGGGTGTACGGAATACACACAGCGAGCGTACACACAGACAATATCCTTTTTAAACCTTAAACACAGAGTATGCTTATACTATAAACCTTAGCATTGAGGTACTGTAATGATATAACACTGATTAACCTTAGTATTTAAGCCAGCTGTTTGAGCGATTGAGATGCTCAGAAACCCTTAGTAATAAATGGTGAAACACACAAACACTTGTTAAGGTTCCAACACCTTACTGGATGATTTTAGTATGTAAAAGGGACAAGAAAACAGTTTACAGCTTATACACTACAGACCTAACATTAATAACTAAACAGAATAACTAAACAGTAAGATACACAATAGCGAACGAACGCAAACACAAATACATAGAATAAGAATGAATGGCTTACATTAAACGGGTAACAAAGTGGCCACAGAGAAACATACCATACGGGGGAACACTCGCTAGCGCAACCGGATCCAGTCCTCCAATTATCCAACAGATAAATGTTGATGAGAGAGAGTACTGGCCGGTCATGGGACAGTGGCCTTTATATACACAACATACAGTACACTACAATGGGCCCTACAATCTCATTGTTCATTGGACACAGGAATGTCTCTCTGCACTATAACAAAAGGTCATAGGTGGATTTGAACAGGTGGGCTGTGACTATTTCAAACTGCTCAGGTGGGAGGTATCCACAGGATTCCCGCCGCGTGGATAATGAACTGCAAATACAGTAAATGTCCATAAACTTCTTATAGACATAACTATACGCAGGAGCGATTTATCTCTTCCTAACCAACACCGGAATGTTTCTAATAAAATACTCTTCCGTTAGATACTAGACACCACCGTTCAGCCTTTGCCTGACCCTTCATATCATGCAAAGAGGAATTCCCAAGTCCCCGAACCATTTACACTAAACATACTTGCAGATATTATTAAGGGGAATACTATCTACAAAACACGCTATATGGGTTAACTATGCTATAAACGAGTCGCCAGCTACAGGCTCACAAACTCCGCCGTAAATACCCACATTATGCGCAATATCGCTGGAGCGATATCACGCAACTTGCGGATGTGTGCACGTACGGCGGACTGAGTGCACGCGCAGCGGGCATGTGCATGGGGTTAGTATATGGCAATGTGAAGCATGATATTTTTTGACTTTGACAGTCCACCCTTTGGCAGTCACCAGTAACTGCCACTTTCTAAACAATTGAAACAGAAAAATATATGTCATCATGGAATACCTTTTTATGATTGGGTAGAGGGAGGAGAGGAGAAGGTGGGAAAGATATGACCTAATGAGATAGTGGAAAGTATGTGTGTATGAAATCCATGTCTGAGGGGTCATGTATCATCGTGCCGTACGTGTTCTAAATCAAGCTTCGAGGTATTGCGAAGTATACATTGAATCCTTCTTATCCCGTATCAAGGGTCTGTGGATGGGCTGTCAAACTTTACCGAGCTCTTTCCGGCTTTTGGTTACAACAAATGGGGTGCACATTAGTTGATGATACATGAAGGGGGAGAATATGTGAGTGCTAATATATGAAAATCACCTGTCGACTATGTGGGGTACTACCTGGAGGTTGTAGAGATGAAGATAAGAAACATGCGTTATAAATGCATTCGTATAATGTTATGTGAGATTTAGTATGCAGTCGCCGATTGGGGTCTTGTTGATGTCTTGTCTGATGTCTTGTCCGGATTGTCGTATCTTTATTGTAGCTCTGCGGTTTGTCAGCAAACAAAGCTTCTTCAAGTGTCCATAAAAAGAATTACAGTCTCTAAAAGTGTCTGTGACACAGTTCATCATTGGTCTGTATAGGGGGTCATCAAATTCTTCTTCCAGGTGGATCTCTTGGTACCTCTGAGAAAATCAAAGGAGAAACGGGTGAAAGAAACGGACCGTGGAATCACATTTTATCACAACATTGTCTCGATTGACGGTCATAAATGAAATTAGTTGTTGTTACAATGCCCTCACTCCTTAGACTCATCACCTTGGTACTACGCTTGCAATTCATTAGACTCCGAACACATCTGAATACCAGACCAATCAATATGATAACTCCCAGGATACACAAGAGGAATTTCCCTACGTCCATGATGACGCTCTGAGCCCATTCTCCTAAACCTGAAAACCAATTTTGTGGGTTCAACCATGACACCCAGCCAGTCAATTCATTACCCACAGCAGCGAGTGTAAGATTGTGCCTCCTTCGAAACTCCCACTTTAATTGCAATATATCATCCATTTTTCGATCTATAACCTCGGTTGGGTCCTCAGTGCTGTTAGTGATATATGTACAACATATCACGCCATACTGAGTTGCTAGGGTGACACAATACCCGCCTGTTACCGCTGTGAGGTAATTGAGAACCATTCTATGCTGGACCAGCTCTGTTTTGTAGGCTTGCAGCTCTCTCCCAGTATACCTGAAGGTGTCATCATACATCTCGGTGATATTGTCTAACAGGTTCGCTAGCGCAGATATATACCTATAATTTATAACTCCTCTGGCGGTACGGGTGATATCTAACGCGAGTAGGAATTGAATCCCGGTGGATTCATGAATCAAATCAGAGGCCGCATGCTCTGTCCTATCTACAAGGTGTCTTTTAACGATGTGTTCGTAATGAGTGTGAGTGTAAGGAGCTTGGGCACTGCGGTGAATGTCTTTCATTTTGTTATGGGCAATGGTCATTACTTCAGGCAGTACTTTTCCAACGTAACACAATCCCTCTGAGTTTGGGGCAAGCCACTTATACGCCTTCCTCCCACATATGAAATATGCATCATCAGGGAGAACATATGGGATGGAAAATGACATAACCATATTACAAACCTTCATGAAAACAGTCCTATCCCTAACTCTTTCATTTGTCTAGTACACGTATCAGGCTGTATGACATGTGCACAGTATCCTGGTGATACTTCTCCAACTCGCATGATCCTACTTCCTAGAGTGTACCTATACCGGAAATATTTTCCACTGTCGGCTATTTGGCGTATAAGTTCTGAGTCTAGGGGCATTTTGTCGGCTCTGTGTGACAATGTCATGGTTTGGTTGTTCCATGACACTTCCCAATTTCCCGGCTTTCGGGGATTGGAAATGTTAAAACATATATTAGGGACCTATCTACATGGTATTGGTGGAGCTTTAAACTAGGAGGACTAGAAATATTAAATCTCTTGTCCACCGGTCTCCCACCCTTTAACTCAAGTACCTCGTCTACCATTAAAGGATATGGCACTAGTCCTGACTTTCTATGGCCTTGAGGTACTTGTGAGCATACCCAACAGTCTGTCTGATTTAACACTTTACCCACCAATGAGTGATAGTCACTCAATGGATGCCGGTCCATGTTGATATTAAAACTGGGCTGACATTCCTTGATGCAATCGTCCTCAACTATATTTTTACAATTTCTACAGATGCAGTTCTCTTCAGCTAACAATCCTTCACAATGTCTATTAATGTCATGGCTACCAGATCGTTTTCTGATACTCGCCTTTGCTCGGTGATTGTGTTGCTCTGGAAATTCTACGCCTCCATCCTGATCATCAGATCCCATTCCAGATCCCTCTTTGGCCTCTCTGGTACTCTCACCGAAACAGACTGCTCTGGTCAACAACAGGGTCAACAGGAAAATCCGGAACACAGTCTCTTGGGGTAAGTCCATCTTAGAGGAGGAAAAGGAGAAGAGTAAGAAGGGGGAAGAAGAATAGGAGGGAGATGGGAACTGGAAAAAATAACAAAAGGGAAAAAGAAATCTGGCTCGACAACTGCCTCCGATCTTATTGTTTTCAGCGCTCAGGTGCTGTCTCAACCTTCCTGGGACACTCTGACGATACAATTTCCTCTACCGTCTGTTCTTTGTCACGGGACCTCTCTGGGTCAGTGACCTTCTTACAGTGAGACGGGACCTCTCTGGGTCAGTGACCTTCTTACAGTGTCTCTCTCTCGGCAACCTTTAACGCTGTCGTGCTGGTCAATAAGACTTGATATGGTCCTTCCCATCTGTCAATAAGGCAACCTGAGCGTAGAAAATTGCAAATCATTACATAATCCCCAGGTTCAATGTCATGACAATTACTGTCTGGCAGATCAGGAATTACTAGCTTTAGGTTGTCATTTTGATTCTTTAACTGCTTACTCATCTTAACCAGATACTTTACAGTTACTTCATTGTTACATTTCAAATCATCCTAGGGGTCAATCATTACATGAGGTTGTCGACCAAACAGAAACTCAAAGGGAGACAGATTAAGAGGGGACCTGGGAGTGGTTCTGATGCAATACAATTGGCAAAGCTTCCGGCCACAACAATCCTGTTTCAGCCATCACTTTGCTCAACTTGTTCTTAATAGTGCTGTTTACTCTTTCCACTTTCGCACTCGCCTGGGGGCGGTACGGAGTATGCAGCTTACTATTAATTCCCATCAATTTACACATTACTTGAAAGACTTCACCTGTAAAATGGGTACCCCTATCGCTTTCAATTATCCTAGGGATACCATACCTGCACACAAATTCCTGCACAATTTTCTTTGCGGTAAATGTAGCGGTATTTGTGGCAGCGGGGAATGCTTCTACCCAATTTGAAAATACATCAATACAAACCAATACATACTTAAGATTTCTACAAGGTGGTAATTGTATGAAATCAATTTGTATTACCTGGAAAGGACCATCTGTAGGAGGGATATGGGATGGTTCTGTTGGTATTGTCTTTCCGATATTCTTCCTCAAGCAGGTGAGACATGTCATCGCTCTTTTACCCGCATGGGAAGAAAATCCTGGCGCGCACCAATAAGCTCTTACCAACTTACACATTCCTTCTTTGCCTAGATGAGTCAGCCCATGTGCCGCTTCTGCTAGACTTGGAAGATATGCTCTGGGTGCCACTGGCTTACCCTGTCCATCTGTCCAGAGTCCTGAGGACTCCTGGCCATATCCTTTTGACCTCCAAACTGCCTTTTCTTGTGGTGAACACAAATTTTGCATTTCACACAATCTCTGTGTGCTTACAGTATTAAATACCATCAGTTGAGTGGTGTCTGTCTGCATGGGGGTACTGGCTGCTGATTTAGCAGCTTCGTCTGCTCGGCTGTTACCTAGTGACACTGGGTCTTGGCTGTACGTGTGGGCTTTACACTTGATAACAGCCACTCTGTCAGGTTCCTGTATTGCTGCTAAAAGTCTTTTGATGTGGGTTGCATGTGCCACGGGTGTGCCAGCTGCCGTCATGAAATTTCTAAGGCGCCGTAGGGCCCCGAAATCATGAACTACTCCAAAGGCGTACCTAGAATCTGTGTAGATATTGGCTGATTTACCTTTAGCCAATTCACACGCTCTGGTTAGGGCGACCAGCTCAGCAACTTGTGCTGAGTGAGGTGGGCCCAGGGGTTCCGCTTCTATGGTACCTTTGTCATCTACGACTGCGTATCCAGTACACAAGTCTCCCGAGTCCGTCTGTCTGTGACAACTACCGTCAGTGTAGAAAGTAAAATCTACACCTTCCAGTGGGTTGTCACTGATGTCAGGCCTTGCCGTGAAATTTTGGGTCAAATATTCCATACAATCATGTGAGTCAGTGTCTGTACTAAATCCTCCTTCACCATCATTCTCATCCCCCACCCTTTGTGCCTATCCAGGCACACCTGGGAGATACGTTGCCGGATTTAGTGCACTGCATCTCTTTATGGTGATGTTTACAGGGGCCATTAGTGCTAATTTCCACCTTGTAAACCGTGCGGATGAGACGTGTCTGGTTTGAGCAGAATTTAATAAGGCTGACACTGCATGGGGTGTATGGATTGTGAGGTTGTGTCCTAGCACTACATCTTCGCTTTTACTCACTAGCAATGCTATTGCTGCAACACTTCGCAAGCATGTGGGGAGGGATCGCGCTACCGTGTCTAGCTGAGCGCTGTAGTAGGCTACCGGCCTGCTGGCATCACCGTGCTTCTGGGTTAAGACACCTGCCGCACATCCAGCATTTTCCGTACCGTACAGTTCAAAGGGTTTCCCATAATCTGGCATACCTAATGCTGGTGCCTGCGTTAGGCACTGCTTGAGTCTCTCAAACGCCAGCTCAGACTCATCTGTGTGCGAGATCCGATCTGGTTTGTTTGATGAGACCATCTCCTGCAAAGGTAGGGCCAGTATGGAAAATCCTGGGATCCAGTTACGACAGTACCCACACATTCCTAGGAACGTGCGAATCTGTTGCTGAGTCTGTGGCAGGGTCATGAATTGCCTGTACTCTGTCAGTGGTGAGGTGTCTCAGTCCTTGTGTCAAACAATGCCCCAAATATTTTACCTTGGTCTGGCATAATTGCAACTTGTCCTTTGAAACCTTGTGTCCTGTATCAGAAAGATGAAACAGAAGCTGTTTCGTATCTCTCAAGGACGATTCGAGTGAATCAGAACACAGCAGTAAGTCGTCTACATACTGTATTAATATTGATCCACTCTCAGGTTGAAAAGATTGTAAACAATCATGCAAAGCCTGCGAGAAAATACTTGGGCTGTCAATGAAACCTTGTGGTAAACGAGTCCAGGTGTACTGTACTCCTCTATATGTAAATGCAAACAAATATTGGCTGTCAGGGTGCAGAGGTACCGAGAAGAAAGCGGAGCAGAGGTCAATTACAGTGAAAAATTTCGCAGTGGGAGGGATTTGCATAAGGATGACAGCTGAATTTGGTACTACGGGGAATTGGCTCTCAACTATTTTGTTGATCCCCCTTAGATCCTGCACTAGCCTGTAACCCCTCCCCCCACTCTTTTTAACAGGGAAGATGGGACTATTGGCAGTGCTGGACGTTCTAACCAGGATGCCCTGTTGTAGCAAACACTCTATTACTGGGTAAACTCCTAACTCCACCTCTGGCTTCAGAGGATACTGTGGGATTTTTGGAGCTATCCTACCATCTTTTACTTGAACTACTACAGGAGCTACATTTGCCATCAATCCAGTGTCTTGTCCATCCTTGGTCCAAAGTGATTCCGGTATCTGAGAAATCAATTCCTCTACCTTGGACGGACATCTATGTGTAACAGCAGTATGCGTCATTAACTTTTGTGGGGTGTCTAACATATCCTGCACTTCCTGAGCGTGATTCTCAGGTATATCTAAGAATACACCTTCAGGAGTACAATATATGACACATCCCATCTTGCACAGTAAATCTCTACCAAGTAGATTAGTCGGAGCCGATGCAGCCAGCAGAAAGGAATGCTTAGTCTGTAAAGGCCCTATCGTAATCTCTGCTGGTTTGCTTAACGGGTAGTATTGTACTACCCCTGTTACTCCCATGGCTGGAATTGTCTTACCAGTGGTCTTCATACCCACTGTTGAATTTAACACTGACTTGGCCGCCCCCGTATCTACAAGGAATGGTAGAGATCTACCAGCTACATCAATTGTGACCTCGGGTTCACTTCCAAGGCTCGCAATTAATTTCACTGGCTGCAAACTACAGGTGTGGCCCCACCCCTATTGTAAATTGTGACCTTCCCGCAGCGCATTGGTTTCTACAATATGTGAGGGAGGTAACTGGGAATTTTCAGAGATCTGCCAGTCTCTTTTTGGTGGGTACCTCCTAGTTTCCCCTGCGTGTGGCTCATCACTCCTCCTCTGCGGTCCCTGCTCCCATCTACGTGCGCCATACTGTGTGTCATGCTCTGGTCTAGGGGGTCGATATACATTATGTGAGTTTCTATTGGTGCAGTTACGTGCAAAATGTCCTTCCCTATTACAATTGTAACATTTTACCATATACGGCTTACCACCAGGGGTCTGAGATTTAAACTGAGGCGGCCTTGTTGTAAGGGCTTGGATACTTATGGCCATCAGCTTATCACCCTGTGACTCCCTGCGTCTTGTGATGTTCCTGTAGTGCCCGACAGCAGTATCTCTTAAGGCGGCCACCGACACACCTCTCCAGTTAGGTTGAGTGGTTTGTACCCTATTTCTTAATACTTCCTTTAAACCGTCCATCAATACGGACACCGCTACCTCTCTATGATGTACATTTGCCTCAATGTCCATGATCCCAGTATATCTAGCCATTTCCTCCAGTGCCCGGTGGAAATAATCAGAAGCAGTTTCTCCTTCCATTTGTTTAATGGAGAAAATTTTGTTCCATTTTACAACGGCTGGGAAATATACTCCTAACTGCAGATTGATCTGTTTAACATTTTCCTGATTGTACTCGTCAGTGAGGGCTACCTCAGCATCCAATTTACAATCGGTAATGAATTTAACAGGGTCAATACTAGAGGGCAGACATGCCTGCAGTAGTGTCCGCCAATCTTTGTTGTTAGGTTCAGTGGAGTTACCTAGGTCCTTAATGAACCTTTGACATGCGGCTAGATCTTTTCTGGGATCGGGAAATTCAGACAAAATTGTTCTTAATTCTGCCCGGGACCAGGGACAATGCATTGCAATATTCCTGATGGGTGTGACTCCATTTGCGTCGGTCTTCCCATTGGGGACCGCTATCACTCTTACAGGATTAAGATCAATTACCTCACTCTGGGTTGATTCTACAGTGTGTGGTGTAATAGTTTCAGCATATTGTACAGTACCGTACTTACCTGTAGACACAACCTCACCTGTCCCTGCACTATGGGCCTTCGATACCGCTCTTACTGGTTGGGCCGTGCCCACTGGAGTATCGTTTATGGTGGCCGCTAGAGAGAGAACTGAAATCGTAGTGGGCTCATCTTCCTGGTCGCATTCCTGAGGGAAGTTTAAAATGGGATACAACTTGCACGGGTTAGCATTAGCATCAACATTTGCATTAACATTCATTTTACTCTTATCACTACTATATTTGTTAAGTGCACTCTTTTCGTACACCCGTATGCCATTCTCTGCAGCCACTTTTTCCCCTACTATATACGGTGGTGGTGCCGTTGCTATCAGACTTCTACCAGGATTTGAATTTGCTTTTTGAGCTAATTCCTGTTGTATTTCACTCTCCTGTTGCCATAACTGTAAACAATCATAATGTCTAATCCTCTGTTTTGCAGATTTTATTAAACATATCCTCTTTCTTAGATTCTGCAATACCTCAGGA
Source organism: Pseudophryne corroboree (assembly GCF_028390025.1). Taxonomy (NCBI): domain Eukaryota; kingdom Metazoa; phylum Chordata; class Amphibia; order Anura; family Myobatrachidae; genus Pseudophryne; species Pseudophryne corroboree. The sequence continues at coordinate 656,947 of NC_086452.1, forward strand.
TTCAAACTGCCCACCCTGGGGAACTGTTCTCCATCATCCTCAGTCATTCGTTCCCATTCTTTGCATAATACCTGTGTGTGTGATCCGTATTTCTCACACATTATATACCGTGCTGACCCTTTGGGCCAACAACTACCAACGTGAACCCTTGTTGGTCGTCCCTTACTTGAGCAACTGGCCCCCATTGTTTGCAGATATTGCTGTCTCAGTGAATTCTTACAAAACAAACCAAGTTCCCAGAGATAAGGCGACGGTGAAAGTTCAACGAGTGCCTTCACTCACTCACGCCCCTATTGGCCAATACGAATTCCAGCAATGTGCCCACCACTGGTCGTACCCAATCTCGGGATCTTTTTGTAACCTCTATTTACTGGGGCGTGTGGGAGTGTGCTACCCTTCCCAGTAAGTATTAGTTGTTGGAGATTTCCTGAGTGAACAGCGAAACTCCCTTGAAATAACAAAAACCTACACAAATCACGTTAAAATGTACAAATAGCGTGTATGATCCCACAGCAAATTTTAGTGGGTATCAAGGTGACCTAACTAATGTACACAGTAGCGTGCGGTACACTGAGTATAAGTACCTATTACTTATTCGCCGTGCGACCAATGGAATCGGTTGTTTAGGCTGCGAAACCTTCAGCCGGAGCGTTATACTGAACGGGCCTATATGGGTACTACGCCAACCCCCGAGGCTGCGCTTTCTTAACCTTCGCAGTCCTCTTGTCTGCGGATACTAATTGCTCCTTTACCTTATACAATGTTAACGTGAGCAAGCCAATCCCACGCCACCAAGTGTCCACTCACCTGGTGTGGTCTCCGACGGGATCCCGATTTCTGGGTTCACAAAAAGAATACCTTTATTTGCACACTCACTCCTGTTCACTCATATGCACTCTGATTTTTCTGTACAGAAATTACTTTCATTCAGGCAAACAGTTCAATCCCCGGGTTTTGCAATAGAAAAAGGTTCTCTTTAAACTAAAGCTTTTGGAAACTGAACAAACTTGTGCTATTATCGCGTAGCTACTATACCGCCCACACTAAAACAATGTTACCGTGTGATTTGAGTTTAGTGGGCGTATCCGTACGCACGTTGCGTAATATACGCTACGTGTGTATGCCTTTGCGTCGCGTACGTAATCTCGCACGTTGCCCGAGACACGTATGCACAAAGTCCAGATACGTTCACAGTAACACAAATAACACGCTTCTATAAATGTAAACGATGTTCAACTGTAATCGCTTACCGAACACCACACAGTATCTGTTATGCTGTGTGTGTGCTTTTTATAATTACTCCCTTAAAATATTATTCCCTATAATATTAACTGAATAGCACCAAATTTCCTCAGCACGTGTCTATCAATCAATTCTTATGGCAACAAGAGAGTGACTATGCGAAAATACACAAAATAAAAATACAGGTGTGTGTGCGTGTATTGTGTGCGCAATTGGCGCCAAACAGAGAGAGGGAGAGAGAAAAAAAAACAGATTTAAAACAATAGCTGTATGTTCTTACCTTCCTCGGATCTCACCAGCATCCCTACAAACCAAGCAAAGCAGACGCTTATCCAATCAGCACTACTGTATCCCCAACCACAAACACGGATACAGGGGATACTACCTTTCCGCCCTTTGCTGATCGATAAAGTCTGCGCGTTTTCGCCTGACTGCGGATATGAGGTGGACCGGACGAGTCCCCAATTGATAAAGCTAAATATTTATCCTTTAACACAAGCTATTTACTAATACCGTGAAGCCGTAATGGCCGCTAAACCTCATGCACGTGCTACGCACTTTGTACGCTATTTGCGTACAAAGACCTCGCACAGGGTACGCAAGTTACGTACACACGCTTTGCTGGGTGTACGGAATACACACAGCGAGCGTACACACAGACAATATCCTTTTTAAACCTTAAACACAGAGTATGCTTATACTATAAACCTTAGCATTGAGGTACTGTAATGATATAACACTGATTAACCTTAGTATTTAAGCCAGCTGTTTGAGCGATTGAGATGCTCAGAAACCCTTAGTAATAAATGGTGAAACACACAAACACTTGTTAAGGTTCCAACACCTTACTGGATGATTTTAGTATGTAAAAGGGACAAGAAAACAGTTTACAGCTTATACACTACAGACCTAACATTAATAACTAAACAGAATAACTAAACAGTAAGATACACAATAGCGAACGAACGCAAACACAAATACATAGAATAAGAATGAATGGCTTACATTAAACGGGTAACAAAGTGGCCACAGAGAAACATACCATACGGGGGAACACTCGCTAGCGCAACCGGATCCAGTCCTCCAATTATCCGACAGATAAATGTTGATGAGAGAGAGTACTAGCCGGTCATGGGACAGTGGCCTTTATATACACAACATACAGTACACTACAATGGGCCCTACAATCTCATTGTTCATTGGACACAGGAATGTCTCTCTGCACTATAACAAAAGGTCATAGGTGGATTTGAACAGGTGGGCTGTGACTATTTCAAACTGCTCAGGTGGGAGGTATCCACAGGATTCCCGCCGCGTGGATAATGAACTGCAAATACAGTAAATGTCCATAAACTTCTTATAGACATAACTATACGCAGGAGCGATTAATCTCTTCCTAACCAACACCGGAATGTTTCTAATAAAATACTCTTCCGTTAGATACTAGACACCACCGTTCAGCCTTTGCCTGACCCTTCATATCATGCAAAGAGGAATTCCCAAGTCCCCGAACCATTTACACTAAACATACTTGCAGATATTATTAAGGGGAATACTATCTACAAAACACGCTATATGGGTTAACTATGCTATAAACGAGTCGCCAGCTACAGGCTCACAAACTCCGCCGTAAATACCCACATTATGCGCAATATCGCTGGAGCGATATTACGCAACTTGCGGATGTGTGCACGTACGGCGGACTGAGTGCACGCGCAGCGGGCATGTGCATGGGGTTAGTATATGGCAATGTGAAGCATGATATTTTTCGACTTTGACAATGAAGAAGACGCAAACAAATCGTGACAGTGACATAAAATTTTCATGATCTACATATTCCTATCATTTTCTGAACATTGTTTCCATTTCTGTAACGTATGCTAGGTCTGTTTAATCATTGATCAAGGGTTATAAGTAGTGTCCTTCTTAAATAACATAAACCTTCGGAGTTCGGGGAGAACCACTCATAAACCTTTCTTCCACATATATTAATGAGCTCTTTATCTGCAATGTGTGAATAGCCATTGTCTGATTGTTCCTGATTACCTCTGAACTCCATAACTACTAGAACTTTGATTTTTCTCTGAGTTTAACAAACTGATCGGCTAATCCTGGGATCCTATAAGGAAATCACTCCTTTCTCCAGAACCAGTCCCAGTCCCACACTCGACTCATAAAAAAAAAAAAACCTTGCAAAAATAGAATATCCTGAAAGAAAACGTTTGTCAGCGGGAAAGAGAGAAAAGAGAAATAGAACAAAACAACTCTTGTTCATAACAAATCAATTACAATGACTGGTCTTTCTGCATTCCTTTAGTATGCTCAGGTAGTGATCAACAGTGCCGACTCTCAGTCTTCACGGAACAGAGTCTCTAGTGATACGAGGTTCTCTTTGCCTTGCTCTTTGGACACACAATTCACTTGGAACACACAGTTCACTTCGAACACACAGTTACCAAACTACACAAACTCGATGAATGTGAGCAATAAACTACTTTGTCACGAGTTCTCTCCGGGTCAGCGACCTTCTTGCAGTGGGACGAGTGGACCCAAATCTCTCTTTCGGCGACCTTTAGTTCTGTCACCAAAACTTGGTATGGTCCTTCCCACCTATCTATTAGGCAACCTGAGCGTAAGAACAATCACACAGTCTCTTGGTTCACAATCAAGACAGTTAGTATTTGCATATCAGCAATCTACAGTTTCAAGTTCTTTTGTCAAGTTCTCAAATGCTGGCTCATCTCAATAAGGTACTGTACTGTCACCTCATTGGTGTATTTCTGATCATTGTGCGGATTAATCATGACATGAGGTTGTCTTCCAAAAACAACCCAAAAAACACAAATACCAAAACAAATTTCGAAGAGGGTGATTCGTTGAGTGAAGATCTGGGAGTGGTTCCGAAGCTACATAATACTAGTGGCAGTATCTATGATCACAATGGTACAATTTCAAGCTTTGCTCCTACTTCTAGGGGTACCATTTTCTACACAAAAATTTCTGCACAATTTTTCTTTGCGGTAAACACAGCAGCATCCGTGGCGGCAGGAAATGCCTCTACCCAGTTTGAGAAAACATCAGTGCACACCAATACATAACAATAATTCCTAAAGGGTGTTAACTGTACGAAGTCGATTTGTATTTCCTGAAAAGATCCGTCTGCAGGAGGGATAAGGGATGGCTATGTTGGTATTGCTTTACCAATATTCTTCCTCAAGCAAGCAAGACAGGTCATTGCTCTCTTACCTGCATGAGAATAGAATCCTGGCGCAGACCAGTAGGCTCTCATCAGCCTGCACATACGCTCTTTGTCTAGATGAGTCAGACCGTGTGCCACCTCAGCTAGACTTGGAAGGTATGCTCTGGGGACTACTGGCTTACCGTGTCCACCTGTCCACAGTCCTGAGGACTCCTGGCCATACCCCTTTGTCCTCCAGACTGCCTTTTCCTGTAGGGAACACAAATTTTTGTATCTTAATTTAACTGTTGTGTGTTTGCAATGTAGAGTACCATGAGCATAACTCAAAAAAAAAAAAAAAACATCTCTAGAGGAGAGAAGGAAGAAGAAAATGAAAAAGAAAATGTCAGGTTTGCCATTCACCAACAGGCATATCAATGTCTATACAAAATTTCCCTTCACCAGTATTCCCATTCTCCACCCTTTGTGCATGACAAGGCACACTGCAGTAATACTGGTGTCATCGTGCTGTTGAGCTATACTGGGTACGGGCAGAACTCTGAAGGAACTAGGCATGTGGAGTTTGAACTGTACTTGGGTCCATGTATTGTACCACCCTGTGTGAACGCAAAAGATGAAGAGGAAACTAGAGAAACAGAATAGAGGTTGGTGACAGATGAGTTTGTAGAGGTGAAGAAGATTTTATAAAAATTTGACAACTGGATTGGGCACTACGAGGAAGTGATTCTCTACTTGGTCTACTCCCCTTAAATAAAAATTCTGTGTTTGTTGTATCGCTATTGGGACTATCCCAGCCATCAATCCAGTGTCCTGTCCATCCTACGTTCATAGGGATCCCGGTATCTGTGAGATAATTTCCTCTACCTGTGATGGACATGCATCTAGAACAGTAGAATGCAACATTAGTCTTTGTGGGTGTCTAACATACTTTGTACTTCCTGAGCGGGAGCATAGTATATGTATATCATATCTAACAAAATTAAGTTAATCGGGGGCCATTTCTGCTAGGAAAAAGAAGCAAAAGTTTAGAGGCCCCATCTTAACCCCAGCAAGTTTTGTCAAAGGGTAATGTTGCATTTATTTTGTTCTTCCCATTAGCCGACTCTGTGTTTTCTATATGGCTTATGATTCCTTACTATATGTCCCCTGGTCCCGTCTATGTGTTTAATAATGTGGCTTGTGTTTTCTGTCTAGGGGGTCTATATTGACTATGTGTCCTACTACTCCTACAATCTCTGGCAAAATGCCCTTCCTTCCTACAAGTGTAACATATTATTGACCATTAGGGATCTGGGGTTTGGACTGATGGGTCTTTCCTGTATGTGCCAGTATACTTACCATCCTCAACCTCTCCACCTGTTGTTCTCTGCGCCTAACACTATTCTTGTGATGTTCAATAGCACACTATCTAAGATTAGCTACTGTGACCCCTTTCCAATTTTGCAAAGAAGTCTGCACCCTGACACTCAATGCCTTATTGAGCTCGTCCATTTGCACAGAGAGAGCCACCTCCCATTTGCTGAGTAAGTGTTTACCAGGGGTCTTATCCAGATGGAGAGTTTTCTATTACTGCAAGAGACGAAAAAAAAAAAAAAAAACTTAAACAAGCTTCTAGGTCATGCAAAGTATTCATTCAATCCTTCTCATCCCGTATTAAGGGTCTGTACATGGTCCAACAAACATTTCCGAGCTCATCTTTACTAGGGGCATTACTAGGAATTAATACTTCTTATATGGTAACTGAAAGAAATACCCGGGTGTTACCTTGTCTCTGTCCGCTTTCCTACTGGCAAATACTAATGTGCGGACAGGTTTTTCTCCATTTCTGACGTTACTTTCTTGATTTTTTTTGTTTTATTTTTGGGTTTTACTATATATGTACACGAATGATACCATACTTACCTGTTCCACTGGTCTCAGCCACTTACCCCATAGGCTACTGCTCTTCTTTTACCGGTTGGATACTCCTCTGGGTGCATGAGAAATGGCTGAAAACAATCAGGTCACCTTCTCCTCCTAAATAAAACTTCAACATTCATTAGTACATATATAGGTTACAGTCATATTTTTCATATTTGTATTATTTTCTATAGTTTGTATGCTGGCCGTAACTGCTTCCACATCTACATATGGCGGTGTACTTGCATTCTCTTTTTTTTTCTTCCTACTTGTTTATTGTTGCTACAAGTTCAAACAGTTCTTATATTTCCATTCTTGTCTTATATGACTTTGGTTAGACATACCACCTGCAATACCTTAGGATCAAACTCACCAACCCCTCTTGCTGCCACAGGTTTAAACAATTTGTATGTCTGACCCTTTGTTTGGGGGATTTTATCAGACATATCCTTATCCTTAAGCTCTGCAATACCTTTGGTTCAAAGCTGCCCACATTAGGGAATGGTACCCTATCTTTGTCAGTTATACATAACCATTCAAAAAGCCTCCGTGTGTGAACCATACTTTTCACACATAATAAACCTTGCTGACCCTCTCGGTCGCAATTCTGACCTTCTCGGTCCCGAGTCTGACCTTCTCGGTTCCAACTCTTCTTCAGCCTGAACCCTAGCTACCAAACGCCCACTGCTTGTGCAATTGGTTCCCATCGCGGACTTTTTGCCAATAAACGCAATCCCCAATGCACACTGCAAATAGACGGTGAAAGACACCTAGTGCTTTCACTCGCTCCATCTCCGCTGAGTACCACGACTCACTCCAATAGTGAACACCGCGTACCCAGTGAGGCCCTATCTAGTTTCTATTTACTGGAAGTGTTAGGAGTGACTTACCTTTTCCAGTAAATATCCGCCGCTGGAGATTTTCCTGAGAGACCAGCGAAAACTCCCTATACACTTTTATACACATCACGCTTGCGTATGCTCTATACAGTGCTAATGATACCGCGATTTTACGCAAAAAGCTCGTAAAAAGGGTATCAAGTTGCGCTATCTATCGCACCCACAAAGGCGCGGTCCAATCGCACAGCGTATAGGTACTTGTTACCTATCTGCCGTACAACCACGGGTCAATGTACAAACTGTGACCCTCAGCTCGGAGCGTAACAAAAAACCTTTTTACTTCAATACTACACAATGCACAATTCCCTATTACGCTCCTCTGCAAATCTCACGATTTGCGTATTTCAATCTATATTAACATGAGTCAGCCGCCTCACGCCAACAAGCCTCCACTTACTTGATGTACCACACTACGGGATCCCGAATTCCCTGGGTTCAATATCCACTCACTCCTACGTTCGCTCACTCAAATACTTTGGTTTTTCTGTACAGAAAATTTCAATTCATTCAGATAGGCAGCTTTACCCCAGAGGCAATACAGTTTTTAAACTATATTTAGAGTAACCTGCTTTTGAAATCTGATAGTTATGTGCTCTTGTATTAAATGTCTACTATCCCACCTTTGAACTAAACGACACTATTGTATAATTTGTACTTAGCACCCGCATTCTTACGCACTTTGCGTAAACACACGACCGTGCGTGTCTTACGCTGCGTGCGCAGTCCTGTACTTTGTCCGAGACACGTGTACAAAACCCTGCGTCCGCAATAAAACAAATGACACAGCTCTAAGTATAATTGTGAACAATACTAATTACAATTGCCCACTAGACACAACTTGTTCTGTATAAACTTTTATGCAGACCTACGTTTGTGTCTTTACACTTCCTTAAAATACTGTTATTTAAAATTTACCTATATAGCAACAAATGTATCCTATTTCATACAGATCTATAATGACTCTAGCAATAATCAATAATTTAAATCATATGATTCAGATTGGATAGCTATCTTGCAGAACATACACTGATATAAATATACACATAATTATAATAATATTATATATGTGTACCATTCACTGGTCTCCTATGAGACACCTTACCTCTTATTTGCATATCAGAGCTATTTGCTTTTCCACTGCTAAAAACAAAAAGCAGTTACACAGGTTAATTTGCATTTCAATGGCTATCCTAAGGCAAGCAGATTCTACAAGTCTTGGAAGGAAAAAGAGAGAAAAAAAACCCAAAACCCTTTCTTTCCTTTTTCTATCTATGTGCAATTATTTTTTTTACCCCAAGCCAAGCATTTATCTTAACCATTTACTCTCAAAAGGCCCAATTGAAACTATTTGTAATTGACTATGGCATGGGTTAAATAAATGCATTGGTAGCTCATAAATGGTGTTTGATGTGACCAACGAAACTGATTTTTCTGAGCAGACTGAAAATCAGCTATTTAGAAAATGACCTTCCTAAAATGGCCACTGCTCCTCCCCCTTCCACATGCATGAGGCTTACACAAAATGGTGGACAGGCCATGTGGTTAGTCCAAAATGGAGGACAGACCATGCTGCTTCCTTTGTCACAAAGAAATCACACATTATACAAGCACCAGAAGTTATTTTAGGCCTGAGTTTAAAAAAAAAAACTATATCAAGGCTATGCAGCAACTTTTAAATGTACTTTTAACCCTACTTAACAGATAAACAATCCAATCTGAATCAAACACAATATGACTTATTTGAACTTTGTTTTGCAACAATAAAAATACATTTTAGCATCTTAAATATTATGAGAAACGCATTGTCCCTTGAAATTTCATATCATTGGCTTACTGATATCACAACAATACACGTGGATGTTATTTTCATCAGCGTCGCGATGTGTCCATCGGAGCCGGTCGATTACAGCCGCGTTTGTAATGTACAGTGCATCATTAAGACCCTGATATCCCGGACGAGCCCCCATCTGTGAATGCCAAATTGCTTTCTCACAAATATTTAAAATGCCCGCTCTAATATATATTGCAGACGCCAGGCGCATCTTATTACCATATACAATAAAAGTGCGCTGTACATCGCAAAACACTGCATCCCGTAAGAGAAAACAATACACCCACACATTATCTGAGTTCCAAAGCTCATTGATGTATATATTTGTTATTAAAAGGATATGGATTCAATATATTACAATGTACAGTATACCTATAGTTACAACTCATACAGTAAGCAGTTAATACATACAGTTACAGTTACATACAGTTACAGGCCAGCAATACAATACCATTCCCTCAAAGCTTAGGTCTCTCTCTCTCTCTCTAAAATCATGCTGGGACTCCATCTTACGCTGAGACCAAAACAGGAACTGACCTCATGTGTGATCAGCAATGTGTTCTCTAGTTTTTTTGGGGGGAGGGAACTTACTCATTCATGATGAGTCACTAGTCTCTTTGTATATGCTTAACAGGTTCAGCCTTGGGGACATCCAAAGGGCTGGCCTGAGTTTCCTGTCCACTACCTGTTTGGAATATCTATTGTTCTAATAAAAGTGATTTTAGCTTACATACATTTAATCATAATTATTTGTTGCAATGTCCTACAACTTTATAACAAGTATCGAATGAATCTACACATTAATCTGGTTGCTTAAATAGTAAATATGACAGGCCTATCTTGCTTCGTTCAAATAATACACATACATGACATTACTTCATTATATAATTTTAAATCATCATGATGTCTGGCGCTTGATATTAATATAGTTATGTACTGTATGAAATAAGTGTCGAATCCATCTCTGTGGCATGTCCGCGTAAATGCGTGTGTTACCATATATTGCTGTGCTCGCTGCGCGTATTTGCAAGTATAGCAACTCATAATGTGTGTAGTTTGTATGTTCTTTTTATGTAATATTTTTGACTTCGACAGTCCACCCTTTGGCAGTAAACAATAACTGCCATCAATTATTAACATAAGAAAAAAATATTTCATACAATAATCGGTGACCTAGACACAAGTATGTATTAATTTTGCAAATCAGACACATGACTATATTTGGGGAAGACAGGGAGGAAGACGAGACATCCTCTATATGCACTCAGCGGTCACAGGACCACTGGTTGGGTGTGGGACAACATTCAACCTATAGAGTATGCTGGGACAGTGCTTTGGCCTATAATGTCTGATTTGCGACGAACATTTCACACATACATGTACCTACGTCTTTGTACACTGATGTTTGGATTCGATTTGAGGTTCTGCTGGGTAGATGATGATAAAGCTAAATATTTATCCTTTAACACAAGCTATTTACTAATACCGTGAAGCCGTAATGACTGCTAAACCTCGTGCACGTGCTACGCACTTTGTACGCTATTTGCGTACAAAGACCTCGCACGGGGTACGCAAGTTACGTACACACGCTACGCTGGGTGTACGGAATACACACAGCGAGCGTACACACAGACAATATCCTTTTTAAACCTTAAACACAGAGTATGCTTATACTATAAACCTTAGCATTGAGGTACTGTAATGATATAACACTGATTAACCTTAGTATTTAAGCCAGCTGTTTGAGCGATTGAGATGCTCAGAAACCCTTAGTAATAAATGGTGAAACACACAAACACTTGTTAAGGTTCCAACACCTTACTGGATGATTTTAGTATGTAAAAGGGACAAGAAAACAGTTTACAGCTTATACACTACAGACCTAACATTAATAACTAAACAGAATAACTAAACAGTAAGATACACAATAGCGAACGAACGCAAACACAAATACATAGAATAAGAATGAATGGCTTACATTAAACGGGTAACAAAGTGGCCACAGAGAAACATACCATACGGGGGAACACTCGCTAGCGCAACCGGATCCAGTCCTCCAATTATCCAACAGATAAATGTTGATGAGAGAGAGTACTGGCCGGTCATGGGACAGTGGCCTTTATATACACAACATACAGTACACTACAATGGGCCCTACAATCTCATTGTTCATTGGACACAGGAATGTCTCTCTGCACTATAACAAAAGGTCATAGGTGGATTTGAACAGGTGGGCTGTGACTTTCAAACTGCTCAGGTGGGAGGTATCCACAGGATTCCCGCCGCGTGGATAATGAACTGCAAATACAGTAAATGTCCATAAACTTCTTATAGACATAACTATACGCAGGAGCGATTTATCTCTTCCTAACCAACACCGGAATGTTTCTAATAAAATACTCTTCCGTTAGATACTAGACACCACCGTTCAGCCTTTGCCTGACCCTTCATATCATGCAAAGAGGAATTCCCAAGTCCCCGAACCATTTACACTAAACATACTTGCAGATATTATTAAGGGGAATACTATCTACAAAACACGCTATATGGGTTAACTATGCTATAAACGAGTCGCCAGCTACAGGCTCACAAACTCCGCTGTAAATACCCACATTATGCGCAATATCGCTGGAGCGATATCACGCAACTTGCGGATGTGTGCACGTACGGCGGACTGAGTGCACGCGCAGCGGGCATGTGCATGGGGTTAGTATATGGCAATGTGAAGCATGATATTTTTTGACTTTGACAGTCCACCCTTTGGCAGTCACCAGTAACTGCCACTTTCTAAACAATTGAAACAGAAAAATATATGTCATCATGGAATACCTTTTTATGATTGGGTAGAGGGAGGAGAGGAGAAGGTGGGAAAGATATGACCTAATGAGATAGTGGAAAGTATGTGTGTATGAAATCCATGTCTGAGGGGTCATGTATCATCGTGCCGTACGTGTTCTAAATCAAGCTTCGAGGTATTGCGAAGTATACATTGAATCCTTCTTATCCCGTATCAAGGGTCTGTGGATGGGCTGTCAAACTTTACCGAGCTCTTTCCGGCTTTTGGTTACAACAAATGGGGTGCACATTAGTTGATGATACATGAAGGGGGAGAATATGTGAGTGCTAATATATGAAAATCACCTGTCGACTATGTGGGGTACTACCTGGAGGTTGTAGAGATGAAGATAAGAAACATGCGTTATAAATGCATTCGTATAATGTTATGTGAGATTTAGTATGCAGTCGCCGATTGGGGTCTTGTTGATGTCTTGTCTGATGTCTTGTCCGGATTGTCGTATCTTTATTGTAGCTCTGCGGTTTGTCAGCAAACAAAGCTTCTTCAAGTGTCCATAAAAAGAATTACAGTCTCTAAAAGTGTCTGTGACACAGTTCATCATTGGTCTGTATAGGGGGTCATCAAATTCTTCTTCCAGGTGGATCTCTTGGTACCTCTGAGAAAATCAAAGGAGAAACGGGTGAAAGAAACGGACCGTGGAATCACATTTTATCACAACATTGTCTCGATTGACGGGTCATAAATGAAATTAGTTGTTGTTACAATGCCCTCACTCCTCAGACTCATCACCTTGGTACTACGCTTGCAATTCATTAGACTCCGAACACATCTGAATACCAGACCAATCAATATGATAACTCCCAGGATACACAAGAGGAATTTCCCTACGTCCATGATGACGCTCTGAGCCCATTCTCCTAAACCTGAAAACCAATTTTGTGGGTTCAACCATGACACCCAGCCAGTCAATTCATTACCCACAGCAGCGAGTGTAAGATTGTGCCTCCTTCGAAACTCCCACTTTAATTGCAATATATCATCCATTTTTCGATCTATAACCTCGGTTGGGTCCTCAGTGCTGTTAGTGATATATGTACAACATATCACGCCATACTGAGTTGCTAGGGTGACACAATACCCGCCTGTTACCGCTGTGAGGTAATTGAGAACCATTCTATGCTGGACCAGTTCTGTTTTGTAGGCTTGCAGCTCTCTCCCAGTATACCTGAAGGTGTCATCATACATCTCGGTGATATTGTCTAACAGGTTCGCTAGCGCAGATATATACCTATAATTTATAACTCCTCTGGCGGTACGGGTGATATCTAACGCGAGTAGGAATTGAATCCCGGTGGATTCATGAATCAAATCAGAGGCCGCATGCTCTGTCCTATCTACAAGGTGTCTTTTAACGATGTGTTCGTAATGAGTGTGAGTGTAAGGAGCTTGGGCACTGCGGTGAATGTCTTTCATTTTGTTATGGGCAATGGTCATTACTTCAGGCAGTACTTTTCCAACGTAACACAATCCCTCTGAGTTTGGGGCAAGCCACTTATACGCCTTCCTCCCACATATGAAATATGCATCATCAGGGAGAACATATGGGATGGAAAATGACATAACCATATTACAAACCTTCATGAAAACAGTCCTATCCCTAACTCTTTCATTTGTCTAGTACACGTATCAGGCTGTATGACATGTGCACAGTATCCTGGTGATACTTCTCCAACTCGCATGATCCTACTTCCTAGAGTGTACCTATACCGGAAATATTTTCCACTGTCGGCTATTTGGCGTATAAGTTCTGAGTCTAGGGGCATTTTGTCGGCTCTGTGTGACAATGTCATGGTTTGGTTGTTCCATGACACTTCCCAATTTCCCGGCTTTCGGGGATTGGAAATGTTAAAACATATATTAGGGACCTATCTACATGGTATTGGTGGAGCTTTAAACTAAGAGGACTAGAAATATTAAATCTCTTGTCCACCGGTCTCCCACCCTTTAACTCAAGTACCTCGTCTACCATTAAAGGATATGGCACTAGTCCTGACTTTCTATGGCCTTGAGGTACTTGTGAGCATACCCAACAGTCTGTCTGATTTAACACTTTACCCACCAATGAGTGATAGTCACTCAATGGATGCCGGTCCATGTTGATATTAAAACTGGGCTGACATTCCTTGATGCAATCGTCCTCAACTATATTTTTACAATTTCTACAGATGCAGTTCTCTTCAGCTAACAATCCTTCACAATGTCTATTAATGTCATGGCTACCAGATCGTTTTCTGATACTCGCCTTTGCTCGGTGATTGTGTTGCTCTGGAAATTCTACGCCTCCATCCTGATCATCAGATCCCATTCCAGATCCCTCTTTGGCCTCTCTGGTACTCTCACCGAAACAGACTGCTCTGGTCAACAACAGGGTCAACAGGAAAATCCGGAACACAGTCTCTTGGGGTAAGTCCATCTTAGAGGAGGAAAAGGAGAAGAGTAAGAAGGGGGAAGAAGAATAGGAGGGAGATGGGAACTGGAAAAAATAACAAAAGGGAAAAAGAAATCTGGCTCGACAACTGCCTCCGATCTTATTGTTTTCAGCGCTCAGGTGCTGTCTCAACCTTCCTGGGACACTCTGACGATACAATTTCCTCTACCGTCTGTTCTTTGTCACGGGACCTCTCTGGGTCAGTGACCTTCTTACAGTGAGACGGGACCTCTCTGGGTCAGTGACCTTCTTACAGTGTCTCTCTCTCGGCAACCTTTAACGCTGTCGTGCTGGTCAATAAGACTTGATATGGTCCTTCCCATCTGTCAATAAGGCAACCTGAGCGTAGAAAATTGCAAATCATTACATAATCCCCAGGTTCAATGTCATGACAATTACTGTCTGGCAGATCAGGAATTACTAGCTTTAGGTTGTCATTTTGATTCTTTAACTGCTTACTCATCTTAACCAGATACTTTACAGTTACTTCATTGTTACATTTCAAATCATCCTAGGGGTCAATCATTACATGAGGTTGTCGACCAAACAGAAACTCAAAGGGAGACAGATTAAGAGGGGACCTGGGAGTGGTTCTGATGCTGTACAATACAATTGGCAAAGCTTCCGGCCACAACAATCCTGTTTCAGCCATCACTTTGCTCAACTTGTTCTTAATAGTGCTGTTTACTCTTTCCACTTTCGCACTCGCCTGGGGGCGGTACGGAGTATGCAGCTTACTATTAATTCCCATCAATTTACACATTACTTGAAAGACTTCACCTGTAAAATGGGTACCCCTATCGCTTTCAATTATCCTAGGGATACCATACCTGCACACAAATTCCTGCACAATTTTCTTTGCGGTAAATGTAGCGGTATTTGTGGCAGCGGGGAATGCTTCTACCCAATTTGAAAATACATCAATACAAACCAATACATACTTAAGATTTCTACAAGGTGGTAATTGTATGAAATCAATTTGTATTACCTGGAAAGAACCATCTGTAGGAGGGATATGGGATGGTTCTGTTGGTATTGTCTTTCCGATATTCTTCCTCAAGCAGGTGAGACATGTCATCGCTCTTTTACCCGCATGGGAAGAAAATCCTGGCGCGCACCAATAAGCTCTTACCAACTTACACATTCCTTCTTTGCCTAGATGAGTCAGCCCATGTGCCGCTTCTGCTAGACTTGGAAGATATGCTCTGGGTGCCACTGGCTTACCCTGTCCATCTGTCCAGAGTCCTGAGGACTCCTGGCCATATCCTTTTGACCTCCAAACTGCCTTTTCTTGTGGTGAACACAAATTTTGCATTTCACACAATCTCTGTGTGCTTACAGTATTAAATACCATCAGTTGAGTGGTGTCTGTCTGCATGGGGGTACTGGCTGCTGATTTAGCAGCTTCGTCTGCTCGGCTGTTACCTAGTGACACTGGGTCTTGGCTGTACGTGTGGGCTTTACACTTGATAACAGCCACTCTGTCAGGTTCCTGTATTGCTGCTAAAAGTCTTTTGATGTGGGTTGCATGTGCCACGGGTGTGCCAGCTGCCGTCATGAAATTTCTAAGGCGCCGTAGGGCCCCGAAATCATGAACTACTCCAAAGGCGTACCTAGAATCTGTGTAGATATTGGCTGATTTACCTTTAGCCAATTCACACGCTCTGGTTAGGGCGACCAGCTCAGCAACTTGTGCTGAGTGAGGTGGGCCCAGGGGTTCCGCTTCTATGGTACCTTTGTCATCTACGACTGCGTATCCAGTACACAAGTCTCCCGAGTCTGTCTGTCTGTGACAACTACCGTCAGTGTAGAAAGTAAAATCTACACCTTCCAGTGGGTTGTCACTGATGTCAGGCCTTGCCGTGAAATTTTGGGTCAAATATTCCATACAATCATGTGAGTCAGTGTCTGTACTAAATCCTCCTTCACCATCATTCTCATCCCCCACCCTTTGTGCCTATCCAGGCACACCTGGGAGATACGTTGCCGGATTTAGTGCACTGCATCTCTTTATGGTGATGTTTACAGGGGCCATTAGTGCTAATTTCCACCTTGTAAACCGTGCGGATGAGACGTGTCTGGTTTGAGCAGAATTTAATAAGGCTGACACTGCATGGGGTGTATGGATTGTGAGGTTGTGTCCTAGCACTACATCTTCGCTTTTACTCACTAGCAATGCTATTGCTGCAACACTTCGCAAGCATGTGGGGAGGGATCGCGCTACCGTGTCTAGCTGAGCGCTGTAGTAGGCTACCGGCCTGCTGGCATCACCGTGCTTCTGGGTTAAGACACCTGCCGCACATCCAGCATTTTCCGTACCGTACAGTTCAAAGGGTTTCCCATAATCTGGCATACCTAATGCTGGTGCCTGCGTCAGGCACTGCTTGAGTCTCTCAAACGCCAGCTCAGACTCATCTGTGTGCGAGATCCGATCTGGTTTGTTTGATGAGACCATCTCCTGCAAAGGTAGGGCCAGTATGGAAAATCCTGGGATCCAGTTACGACAGTACCCACACATTCCTAGGAACGTGCGAATCTGTTGCTGAGTCTGTGGCAGGGTCATGAATTGCCTGTACTCTGTCAGTGGTGAGGTGTCTCAGTCCTTGTGTCAAACAATGCCCCAAATATTTTACCTTGGTCTGGCATAATTGCAACTTGTCCTTTGAAACCTTGTGTCCTGTATCAGAAAGATGAAACAGAAGCTGTTTCGTATCTCTCAAGGACGATTCGAGTGAATCAGAACACAGCAGTAAGTCGTCTACATACTGTATTAATATTGATCCACTCTCAGGTTGAAAAGATTGTAAACAATCATGCAAAGCCTGCGAGAAAATACTTGGGCTGTCAATGAAACCTTGTGGTAAACGAGTCCAGGTGTACTGTACTCCTCTATATGTAAATGCAAACAAATATTGGCTGTCAGGGTGCAGAGGTACCGAGAAGAAAGCGGAGCAGAGGTCAATTACAGTGAAAAATTTCGCAGTGGGAGGGATTTGCATAAGGATGACAGCTGGATTTGGTACTACAGGGAATTGGCTCTCAACTATTTTGTTGATCCCCCTTAGATCCTGCACTAGCCTGTAACCCCTCCCCCCACTCTTTTTAACAGGGAAGATGGGACTATTGGCAGTGCTGGACGTTCTAACCAGGATGCCCTGTTGTAGCAAACACTCTATTACTGGGTAAACTCCTAACTCCACCTCTGGCTTCAGAGGATACTGTGGGATTTTTGGAGCTATCCTACCATCTTTTACTTGAACTACTACAGGAGCTACATTTGCCATCAATCCAGTGTCTTGTCCATCCTTGGTCCAAAGTGATTCCGGTATCTGAGAAATCAATTCCTCTACCTTGGACGGACATCTATGTGTAACAGCAGTATGCGTCATTAACTTTTGTGGGGTGTCTAACATATCCTGCACTTCCTGAGCGTGATTCTCAGGTATATCTAAGAATACACCTTCAGGAGTACAATATATGACACATCCCATCTTGCACAGTAAATCTCTACCAAGTAGATTAGTCGGAGCCGATGCAGCCAGCAGAAAGGAATGCTTAGTCTGTAAAGGCCCTATCGTAATCTCTGCTGGTTTGCTTAACGGGTAGTATTGTACTACCCCTGTTACTCCCATGGCTGGAATTGTCTTACCAGTGGTCTTCATACCCACTGTTGAATTTAACACTGACTTGGCCGCCCCCGTATCTACAAGGAATGGTAGAGATCTACCAGCTACATCAATTGTGACCTCGGGTTCACTTCCAAGGCTCGCAATTAATTTCACTGGCTGCAAACTACAGGTGTGGCCCCACCCCTATTGTAAATTGTGACCTTCCCGCAGCGCATTGGTTTCTACAATATGTGAGGGAGGTAACTGGGAATTTTCAGAGATCTGCCAGTCTCTTTTTGGTGGGTACCTCCTAGTTTCCCCTGCGTGTGGCTCATCACTCCTCCTCTGCGGTCCCTGCTCCCATCTACGTGCGCCATACTGTGTGTCATGCTCTGGTCTAGGGGGTCGATATACATTATGTGAGTTTCTATTGGTGCAGTTACGTGCAAAATGTCCTTCCCTATTACAATTGTAACATTTTACCATATACGGCTTACCACCAGGGGTCTGAGATTTAAACTGAGGCGGCCTTGTTGTAAGGGCTTGGATACTTATGGCCATCAGCTTATCACCCTGTGACTCCCTGCGTCTTGTGATGTTCCTGTAGTGCCCGACAGCAGTATCTCTTAAGGCGGCCACCGACACACCTCTCCAGTTAGGTTGAGTGGTTTGTACCCTATTTCTTAATACTTCCTTTAAACCGTCCATCAATACGGACACCGCTACCTCTCTATGATGTACATTTGCCTCAATGTCCATGATCCCAGTATATCTAGCCATTTCCTCCAGTGCCCGGTGGAAATAATCAGAAGCAGTTTCTCCTTCCATTTGTTTAATGGAGAAAATTTTGTTCCATTTTACAACGGCTGGGAAATATACTCCTAACTGCAGATTGATCTGTTTAACATTTTCCTGATTGTACTCGTCAGTGAGGGCTACCTCAGCATCCAATTTACAATCGGTAATGAATTTAACAGGGTCAATACTAGAGGGCAGACATGCCTGCAGTAGTGTCCGCCAATCTTTGTTGTTAGGTTCAGTGGAGTTACCTAGGTCCTTAATGAACCTTTGACATGCGGCTAGATCTTTTCTGGGATCGGGAAATTCAGACAAAATTGTTCTTAATTCTGCCCGGGACCAGGGACAATGCATTGCAATATTCCTGATGGGTGTGACTCCATTTGCGTCGGTCTTCCCATTGGGGACCGCTATCACTCTTACAGGATTAAGATCAATTACCTCACTCTGGGTTGATTCTACAGTGTGTGGTGTAATAGTTTCAGCATATTGTACAGTACCGTACTTACCTGTAGACACAACCTCACCTGTCCCTGCACTATGGGCCTTCGATACCGCTCTTACTGGTTGGGCCGTGCCCACTGGAGTATCGTTTATGGTGGCCGCTAGAGAGAGAACTGAAATCGTAGTGGGCTCATCTTCCTGGTCGCATTCCTGAGGGAAGTTTAAAATGGGATACAACTTGCACGGGTTAGCATTAGCATCAACATTTGCATTAACATTCATTTTACTCTTATCACTACTATATTTGTTAAGTGCACTCTTTTCGTACACCCGTATGCCATTCTCTGCAGCCACTTTTTCCCCTACTATATACGGTGGTGGTGCCGTTGCTATCAGACTTCTACCAGGATTTGAATTTGCTTTTTGAGCTAATTCCTGTTGTATTTCACTCTCCTGTTGCCATAACTGTAAACAATCATAATGTCTAATCCTCTGTTTTGCAGACTTTATTAAACATATCCTCTTTCTTAGATTTTGCAATACCTCAGGATTCAAACTGCCCACCCTGGGGAACTGTTCTCCATCATCCTCAGTCATTCGTTCCCATTCTTTGCATAATACCTGTGTGTGTGATCCGTATTTCTCACACATTATATACCGTGCTGACCCTTTGGGCCAACAACTACCAACGTGAACCCTTGTTGGTCGTCCCTTACTTGAGCAACTGGCCCCCATTGTTTGCAGATATTGCTGTCTCAGTGAATTCTTACAAAACAAACCAAGTTCCCAGAGATAAGGCGACGGTGAAAGTTCAACGAGTGCCTTCACTCACTCACGCCCCTATTGGCCAATACGAATTCCAGCAATGTGCCCACAACTGGTCGTACCCAATCTCGGGATCTTTTTGTAACCTCTATTTACTGGGGCGTGTGGGAGTGTGCTACCCTTCCCAGTAAGTATTAGTTGTTGGAGATTTCCTGAGTGAACAGCGAAACTCCCTTGAAATAACAAAAACCTACACAAATCACGTTAAAATGTACAAATAGCGTGTATGATCCCACAGCAAATTTTAGTGGGTATCAAGGTGACCTAACTAATGTACACAGTAGCGTGCGGTACACTGAGTATAAGTACCTATTACTTATTCGCCGTGCGACCAATGGAATCGGTTGTTTAGGCTGCGAAACCTTCAGCCGGAGCGTTATACTGAACGGGCCTATATGGGTACTACGCCAACCCCCGAGGCTGCGCTTTCTTAACCTTCGCAGTCCTCTTGTCTGCGGATACTAATTGCTCCTTTACCTTATACAATGTTAACGTGAGCAAGCCAATCCCACGCCACCAAGTGTCCACTCACCTGGTGTGGTCTCCGACGGGATCCCGATTTCTGGGTTCACAAAAAGAATACCTTTATTTGCACACTCACTCCTGTTCACTCATATGCACTCTGATTTTTCTGTACAGAAATTACTTTCATTCAGGCAAACAGTTCAATCCCCGGGTTTTGCAATAGAAAAAGGTTCTCTTTAAACTAAAGCTTTTGGAAACTGAACAAACTTGTGCTATTATCGCGTAGCTACTATACCGCCCACACTAAAACAATGTTACCGTGTGATTTGAGTTTAGTGGGCGTATCCGTACGCACGTTGCGTAATATACGCTACGTGTGTATGCCTTTGCGTCGCGTACGTAATCTCGCACGTTGCCCGAGACACGTATGCACAAAGTCCAGATACGTTCACAGTAACACAAATAACACGCTTCTATAAATGTAAACGATGTTCAACTGTAATCGCTTACCGAACACCACACAGTATCTGTTATGCTGTGTGTGTGCTTTTTATAATTACTCCCTTAAAATATTATTCCCTATAATATTAACTGAATAGCACCAAATTTCCTCAGCACGTGTCTATCAATCAATTCTTATGGCAACAAGAGAGTGACTATGCGAAAATACACAAAATAAAAATACAGGTGTGTGTGCGTGTATTGTGTGCGCAATTGGCGCCAAACAGAGAGAGGGAGAGAGAAAAAAAAACAGATTTAAAACAATAGCTGTATGTTCTTACCTTCCTCGGATCTCACCAGCATCCCTACAAACCAAGCAAAGCAGACGCTTATCCAATCAGCACTACTGTATCCCCAACCACAAACACGGATACAGGGGATACTACCTTTCCGCCCTTTGCTGATCGATAAAGTCTGCGCGTTTTCGCCTGACTGCGGATATGAGGTGGACCGGACGAGTCCCCAATTGATAAAGCTAAATATTTATCCTTTAACACAAGCTATTTACTAATACCGTGAAGCCGTAATGGCCGCTAAACCTCATGCACGTGCTACGCACTTTGTACGCTATTTGCGTACAAAGACCTCGCACGGGGTACGCAAGTTACGTACACACGCTTTGCTGGGTGTACGGAATACACACAGCGAGCGTACACACAGACAATATCCTTTTTAAACCTTAAACACAGAGTATGCTTATACTATAAACCTTAGCATTGAGGTACTGTAATGATATAACACTGATTAACCTTAGTATTTAAGCCAGCTGTTTGAGCGATTGAGATGCTCAGAAACCCTTAGTAATAAATGGTGAAACACACAAACACTTGTTAAGGTTCCAACACCTTACTGGATGATTTTAGTATGTAAAAGGGACAAGAAAACAGTTTACAGCTTATACACTACAGACCTAACATTAATAACTAAACAGAATAACTAAACAGTAAGATACACAATAGCGAACGAACGCAAACACAAATACATAGAATAAGAATGAATGGCTTACATTAAACGGGTAACAAAGTGGCCACAGAGAAACATACCATACGGGGGAACACTCGCTAGCGCAACCGGATCCAGTCCTCCAATTATCCGACAGATAAATGTTGATGAGAGAGAGTACTAGCCGGTCATGGGACAGTGGCCTTTATATACACAACATACAGTACACTACAATGGGCCCTACAATCTCATTGTTCATTGGACACAGGAATGTCTCTCTGCACTATAACAAAAGGTCATAGGTGGATTTGAACAGGTGGGCTGTGACTATTTCAAACTGCTCAGGTGGGAGGTATCCACAGGATTCCCGCCGCGTGGATAATGAACTGCAAATACAGTAAATGTCCATAAACTTCTTATAGACATAACTATACGCAGGAGCGATTAATCTCTTCCTAACCAACACCGGAATGTTTCTAATAAAATACTCTTCCGTTAGATACTAGACACCACCGTTCAGCCTTTGCCTGACCCTTCATATCATGCAAAGAGGAATTCCCAAGTCCCCGAACCATTTACACTAAACATACTTGCAGATATTATTAAGGGGAATACTATCTACAAAACACGCTATATGGGTTAACTATGCTATAAACGAGTCGCCAGCTACAGGCTCACAAACTCCGCCGTAAATACCCACATTATGCGCAATATCGCTGGAGCGATATTACGCAACTTGCGGATGTGTGCACGTACGGCGGACTGAGTGCACGCGCAGCGGGCATGTGCATGGGGTTAGTATATGGCAATGTGAAGCATGATATTTTTCGACTTTGACAATGAAGAAGACGCAAACAAATCGTGACAGTGACATAAAATTTTCATGATCTACATATTCCTATCATTTTCTGAACATTGTTTCCATTTCTGTAACGTATGCTAGGTCTGTTTAATCATTGATCAAGGGTTATAAGTAGTGTCCTTCTTAAATAACATAAACCTTCGGAGTTCGGGGAGAACCACTCATAAACCTTTCTTCCACATATATTAATGAGCTCTTTATCTGCAATGTGTGAATAGCCATTGTCTGATTGTTCCTGATTACCTCTGAACTCCATAACTACTAGAACTTTGATTTTTCTCTGAGTTTAACAAACTGATCGGCTAATCCTGGGATCCTATAAGGAAATCACTCCTTTCTCCAGAACCAGTCCCAGTCCCACACTCGACTCATAAAAAAAAAAAAACCTTGCAAAAATAGAATATCCTGAAAGAAAACGTTTGTCAGCGGGAAAGAGAGAAAAGAGAAATAGAACAAAACAACTCTTGTTCATAACAAATCAATTACAATGACTGGTCTTTCTGCATTCCTTTAGTATGCTCAGGTAGTGATCAACAGTGCCGACTCTCAGTCTTCACGGAACAGAGTCTCTAGTGATACGAGGTTCTCTTTGCCTTGCTCTTTGGACACACAATTCACTTGGAACACACAGTTCACTTCGAACACACAGTTACCAAACTACACAAACTCGATGAATGTGAGCAATAAACTACTTTGTCACGAGTTCTCTCCGGGTCAGCGACCTTCTTGCAGTGGGACGAGTGGACCCAAATCTCTCTTTCGGCGACCTTTAGTTCTGTCACCAAAACTTGGTATGGTCCTTCCCACCTATCTATTAGGCAACCTGAGCGTAAGAACAATCACACAGTCTCTTGGTTCACAATCAAGACAGTTAGTATTTGCATATCAGCAATCTACAGTTTCAAGTTCTTTTGTCAAGTTCTCAAATGCTGGCTCATCTCAATAAGGTACTGTACTGTCACCTCATTGGTGTATTTCTGATCATTGTGCGGATTAATCATGACATGAGGTTGTCTTCCAAAAACAACCCAAAAAACACAAATACCAAAACAAATTTCGAAGAGGGTGATTCGTTGAGTGAAGATCTGGGAGTGGTTCCGAAGCTACATAATACTAGTGGCAGTATCTATGATCACAATGGTACAATTTCAAGCTTTGCTCCTACTTCTAGGGGTACCATTTTCTACACAAAAATTTCTGCACAATTTTTCTTTGCGGTAAACACAGCAGCATCCGTGGCGGCAGGAAATGCCTCTACCCAGTTTGAGAAAACATCAGTGCACACCAATACATAACAATAATTCCTAAAGGGTGTTAACTGTACGAAGTCGATTTGTATTTCCTGAAAAGATCCGTCTGCAGGAGGGATAAGGGATGGCTATGTTGGTATTGCTTTACCAATATTCTTCCTCAAGCAAGCAAGACAGGTCATTGCTCTCTTACCTGCATGAGAATAGAATCCTGGCGCAGACCAGTAGGCTCTCATCAGCCTGCACATACGCTCTTTGTCTAGATGAGTCAGACCGTGTGCCACCTCAGCTAGACTTGGAAGGTATGCTCTGGGGACTACTGGCTTACCGTGTCCACCTGTCCACAGTCCTGAGGACTCCTGGCCATACCCCTTTGTCCTCCAGACTGCCTTTTCCTGTAGGGAACACAAATTTTTGTATCTTAATTTAACTGTTGTGTGTTTGCAATGTAGAGTACCATGAGCATAACTCAAAAAAAAAAAAAAAAAACATCTCTAGAGGAGAGAAGGAAGAAGAAAATGAAAAAGAAAATGTCAGGTTTGCCATTCACCAACAGGCATATCAATGTCTATACAAAATTTCCCTTCACCAGTATTCCCATTCTCCACCCTTTGTGCATGACAAGGCACACTGCAGTAATACTGGTGTCATCGTGCTGTTGAGCTATACTGGGTACGGGCAGAACTCTGAAGGAACTAGGCATGTGGAGTTTGAACTGTACTTGGGTCCATGTATTGTACCACCCTGTGTGAACGCAAAAGATGAAGAGGAAACTAGAGAAACAGAATAGAGGTTGGTGACAGATGAGTTTGTAGAGGTGAAGAAGATTTTATAAAAATTTGACAACTGGATTGGGCACTACGAGGAAGTGATTCTCTACTTGGTCTACTCCCCTTAAATAAAAATTCTGTGTTTGTTGTATCGCTATTGGGACTATCCCAGCCATCAATCCAGTGTCCTGTCCATCCTACGTTCATAGGGATCCCGGTATCTGTGAGATAATTTCCTCTACCTGTGATGGACATGCATCTAGAACAGTAGAATGCAACATTAGTCTTTGTGGGTGTCTAACATACTTTGTACTTCCTGAGCGGGAGCATAGTATATGTATATCATATCTAACAAAATTAAGTTAATCGGGGGCCATTTCTGCTAGGAAAAAGAAGCAAAAGTTTAGAGGCCCCATCTTAACCCCAGCAAGTTTTGTCAAAGGGTAATGTTGCATTTATTTTGTTCTTCCCATTAGCCGACTCTGTGTTTTCTATATGGCTTATGATTCCTTACTATATGTCCCCTGGTCCTGTCTATGTGTTTAATAATGTGGCTTGTGTTTTCTGTCTAGGGGGTCTATATTGACTATGTGTCCTACTACTCCTACAATCTCTGGCAAAATGCCCTTCCTTCCTACAAGTGTAACATATTATTGACCATTAGGGATCTGGGGTTTGGACTGATGGGTCTTTCCTGTATGTGCCAGTATACTTACCATCCTCAACCTCTCCACCTGTTGTTCTCTGCGCCTAACACTATTCTTGTGATGTTCAATAGCACACTATCTAAGATTAGCTACTGTGACCCCTTTCCAATTTTGCAAAGAAGTCTGCACCCTGACACTCAATGCCTTATTGAGCTCGTCCATTTGCACAGAGAGAGCCACCTCCCATTTGCTGAGTAAGCGTTTACCAGGGGTCTTATCCAGATGGAGAGTTTTCTATTACTGCAAGAGACAAAAAAAAAAAAAAAAACTTAAACAAGCTTCTAGGTCATGCAAAGTATTCATTCAATCCTTCTCATCCCGTATTAAGGGTCTGTACATGGTCCAACAAACATTTCCGAGCTCATCTTTACTAGGGGCATTACTAGGAATTAATACTTCTTATATGGTAACTGAAAGAAATACCCGGGTGTTACCTTGTCTCTGTCCGCTTTCCTACTGGCAAATACTAATGTGCGGACAGGTTTTTCTCCATTTCTGACGTTACTTTCTTGATTTTTTTTGTTTTATTTTTGGGTTTTACTATATATGTACACGAATGATACCATACTTACCTGTTCCACTGGTCTCAGCCACTTACCCCACAGGCTACTGCTCTTCTTTTACCGGTTGGATACTCCTCTGGGTGCATGAGAAATGGCTGAAAACAATCAGGTCACCTTCTCCTCCTAAATAAAACTTCAACATTCATTAGTACATATATAGGTTACAGTCATATTTTTCATATTTGTATTATTTTCTATAGTTTGTATGCTGGCCGTAACTGCTTCCACATCTACATATGGCGGTGTACTTGCATTCTCTTTTTTTTTCTTCCTACTTGTTTATTGTTGCTACAAGTTCAAACAGTTCTTATATTTCCATTCTTGTCTTATATGACTTTGGTTAGACATACCACCTGCAATACCTTAGGATCAAACTCACCAACCCCTCTTGCTGCCACAGGTTTAAACAATTTGTATGTCTGACCCTTTGTTTGGGGGATTTTATCAGACATATCCTTATCCTTAAGCTCTGCAATACCTTTGGTTCAAAGCTGCCCACATTAGGGAATGGTACCCTATCTTTGTCAGTTATACATAACCATTCAAAAAGCCTCCGTGTGTGAACCATACTTTTCACACATAATAAACCTTGCTGACCCTCTCGGTCGCAATTCTGACCTTCTCGGTCCCGAGTCTGACCTTCTCGGTTCCAACTCTTCTTCAGCCTGAACCCTAGCTACCAAACGCCCACTGCTTGTGCAATTGGTTCCCATCGCGGACTTTTTGCCAATAAACGCAATCCCCAATGCACACTGCAAATAGACGGTGAAAGACACCTAGTGCTTTCACTCGCTCCATCTCCGCTGAGTACCACGACTGGGTGTACCCAGTGAGGCCCTATCTAGTTTCTATTTACTGGAAGTGTTAGGAGTGACTTACCTTTTCCAGTAAATATCCGCCGCTGGAGATTTTCCTGAGAGACCAGCGAAAACTCCCTATACACTTTTATACACATCACGCTTGCGTATGCTCTATACAGTGCTAATGATACCGCGATTTTACGCAAAAAGCTCGTAAAAAGGGTATCAAGTTGCGCTATCTATCGCACCCACAAAGGCGCGGTCCAATCGCACAGCGTATAGGTACTTGTTACCTATCTGCCGTACAACCACGGGTCAATGTACAAACTGTGACCCTCAGCTCGGAGCGTAACAAAAAACCTTTTTACTTCAATACTACACAATGCACAATTCCCTATTACGCTCCTCTGCAAATCTCACGATTTGCGTATTTCAATCTATATTAACATGAGTCAGCCGCCTCACGCCAACAAGCCTCCACTTACTTGATGTACCACACTACGGGATCCCGAATTCCCTGGGTTCAATATCCACTCACTCCTACGTTCGCTCACTCAAATACTTTGGTTTTTCTGTACAGAAAATTTCAATTCATTCAGATAGGCAGCTTTACCCCAGAGGCAATACAGTTTTTAAACTATATTTAGAGTAACCTGCTTTTGAAATCTGATAGTTATGTGCTCTTGTATTAAATGTCTACTATCCCACCTTTGAACTAAACGACACTATTGTATAATTTGTACTTAGCACCCGCATTCTTACGCACTTTGCGTAAACACACGACCGTGCGTGTCTTACGCTGCGTGCGCAGTCCTGTACTTTGTCCGAGACACGTGTACAAAACCCTGCGTCCGCAATAAAACAAATGACACAGCTCTAAGTATAATTGTGAACAATACTAATTACAATTGCCCACTAGACACAACTTGTTCTGTATAAACTTTTATGCAGACCTACGTTTGTGTCTTTACACTTCCTTAAAATACTGTTATTTAAAATTTACCTATATAGCAACAAATGTATCCTATTTCATACAGATCTATAATGACTCTAGCAATAATCAATAATTTAAATCATATGATTCAGATTGGATAGCTATCTTGCAGAACATACACTGATATAAATATACACATAATTATAATAATATTATATATGTGTACCATTCACTGGTCTCCTATGAGACACCTTACCTCTTATTTGCATATCAGAGCTATTTGCTTTTCCACTGCTAAAAACAAAAAGCAGTTACACAGGTTAATTTGCATTTCAATGGCTATCCTAAGGCAAGCAGATTCTACAAGTCTTGGAAGGAAAAAGAGAGAAAAAAAACCCAAAACCCTTTCTTTCCTTTTTCTATCTATGTGCAATTATTTTTTTTACCCCAAGCCAAGCATTTATCTTAACCATTTACTCTCAAAAGGCCCAATTGAAACTATTTGTAATTGACTATGGCATGGGTTAAATAAATGCATTGGTAGCTCATAAATGGTGTTTGATGTGACCAACGAAACTGATTTTTCTGAGCAGACTGAAAATCAGCTATTTAGAAAATGACCTTCCTAAAATGGCCACTGCTCCTCCCCCTTCCACATGCATGAGGCTTACACAAAATGGTGGACAGGCCATGTGGTTAGTCCAAAATGGAGGACAGACCATGCTGCTTCCTTTGTCACAAAGAAATCACACATTATACAAGCACCAGAAGTTATTTTAGGCCTGAGTTTAAAAAAAAAACTATATCAAGGCTATGCAGCAACTTTTAAATGTACTTTTAACCCTACTTAACAGATAAACAATCCAATCTGAATCAAACACAATATGACTTATTTGAACTTTGTTTTGCAACAATAAAAATACATTTTAGCATCTTAAATATTATGAGAAACGCATTGTCCCTTGAAATTTCATATTATTGGCTTACTGATATCACAACAATACACGTGGATGTTATTTTCATCAGCGTCGCGATGTGTCCATCGGAGCCGGTCGATTACAGCCGCGTTTGTAATGTACAGTGCATCATTAAGACCCTGATATCCCGGACGAGCCCCCATCTGTGAATGCCAAATTGCTTTCTCACAAATATTTAAAATGCCCGCTCTAATATATATTGCAGACGCCAGGCGCATCTTATTACCATATACAATAAAAGTGCGCTGTACATCGCAAAACACTGCATCCCGTAAGAGAAAACAATACACCCACACATTATCTGAGTTCCAAAGCTCATTGATGTATATATTTGTTATTAAAAGGATATGGATTCAATATATTACAATGTACAGTATACCTATAGTTACAACTCATACAGTAAGCAGTTAATACATACAGTTACTTACAGTTACATACAGTTACAGGCCAGCAATACAATACCATTCCCTCAATGCTTATGTCTCTCTCTCTCTCTCTCTCTCTAAAATCATGCTGGGACTCCATCTTACGCTGAGACCAAAACAGGAACTGACCTCCTGTGTGATCAGCAATGTATTCTCTAGTTTTTTGGGGGGAGGGAACTTACTCATTCATGATGAGTCACTAGTCTCTTTGTATATGCTGAACAGGTTCAGCCTTGGGGATGTCCAAAGGGCTGGCCTGAGCTTCCTGTCCACTACCTGTTTGGAATATCTATTGTTCTAATAAAAGTGATTTTAGCTTACATATATTTAATCATAATTATTTGTTGCAATGTCCTACAACTTTATAACAAGTATCGAATGAATCTACACATTAATCTGGTTGCTTAAATTGTAAATATGACAGGTCTATCTTGCTTCGTTCAAATAATACACATACATGACATTACTTCATTATATAATTTTAAATCATCATGATGTCTGGCGCTTGATATTATTATAGTTATGTACTGTATGAAATAAGTGTTGAATCCATCTCTGTGGCATGTCCGTGTAAATGCGTGTGTTACCATATATTGCTGTGCTCGCTGCGCGGATTTGCAAGCATAGCGACTCATAATGTGTGTAGTTTGTATGTTCTTTTTATGTAATATTTTTGACTTCGACACCTTTATTTTTTTGAGCAGTGTATTTTTGCAAATACAGGAAAAATTATGTCCATATACACTATTAGAAGCTTAGTGGAGGCAGGTTCCAGATCACAGGTAGTGCGGACGCAACATTCGCGCAATTTTAGCAATGTGTTTTACATCCATTGGGTCAAAGCTGATCTGTGAAGACAGGTGGCTTACATTGGCATGCTTGGCTGTTTGACACTCCTTTGATGGTACTGTGGAGATTCCAGACCAGATGGCAGATACTTTATCTGCAAAGTAGTTTGCAAACTCATTGCACCTTGACTGGGAGATGGTTTCATCAGGGTGCCGGCATGCTGGCTTTCAAAGCATCTCCACTGTATGGAAAAGCTGAGCTGGCCTACTGTTTTCCTACGTGATCTCATTTGACAAGAACTCTGATTTCTGCTGCAGGGTACACTGGGCTCCACAAGGAATAACATCGGGGTGTAGAGTAGGATCTTGATCCGAGGCACCAACAGGCTCAAAGCTTTGACTGTTCCCAAGATGCACAGCGCCACCTCCTCTATAACCCCGCCTCCATGCACAGGAGCTCAGTTTGTAAGTTGGTGCCATGCAGTAAGCAGGCAGTCAACAGGGGGGCTCCTGCAGCCCATATTATAGCTTAATCAGAAGAAAAGAAGAACTTTTGAAGACTTCAAGGGCTGCAGCTTTTATGCATGTCACATAAGACATCCTCTGCTGCAGCTCCATCACTCCCCCAGTGGCGCACGCTGTATACTCCCGCGCCCTGGTTGCCGGGTAACTACAGCGGAGGCTCCGGTGTCCTTCTGTTAGTCACACACAGCCGCCTCTGCCCTCCTGGATCGCGTGGCTGCAGGTACAAGAGGAGGTAAGGGGTCTCTTTGGCCCGCTGTTAACCGTGATCTGGCGCGGCCGTGGTAGGCGGGCCACGTGCGCTGGCGTGGACACTGTAAAGGGCAGCCGCTCCACTAGTCACTGGGACACAGGGCACAGGTGGGGGGTTTTCTCTCATAAAAACCCCGTTTTTAATCAAAGCCTGCAGCACACGGTGGGGAAGCCAGCAGGGGCATAAGGCCTAACCTGTAGCCCCTCCCCCAGCGCCAGGGCGCCATTTCAGTGAATGTTCCCGCCTTGGAGCTGCATATTTCTCCCTCACTCCCTGTCAGCCGCCATCACAACAGAGCTGCGCTGTTCCTGGGACTGCTGGGGCAAATCCTCCTCTGTAAAGCCGCCTGATCGCCAGCGCTGTGCATTTTACAGGACACTTAAGTATTCTACCTGTCACTGGGACTGTGTTAGTTAAGAAAGAGTGCATACAGTCAGGGTGGTGGGGTACAAACACCCTGTAATATACATCCAGTATCTACTGTGCTTTGTTATATCTACTGTTTACATATATAGCTATACTGAGTATTACTTTGTATTGCTAGTCCAGTGCAGTTTTATGGTGTATAATTCCTGCATGGTACGCTTGTGACTATATATGTGTGTGTGCATGTAGCTGCTGCGTGGCTGCCATATCGGGTATTTCACTCAGCGTGCTACTCCTATATTCTGTAACCTGAAGGGGCTAAGTGTGTCAGGTTTCTAAATAATATACGTAATTCACAGGATATACTTGCGGTGTATTTTTCCTTGTGATTTATAGTCACTTTCTATATCTCCTATATAATAGCCCTGTGATTCTGTGCCTGGCCCTCAAACGCTGGGCGTGGCTAGGAGCTCTCATTGGGTTAGTGGCAGGTCTATCACACCCAGTCCACAGCTGATTGGGCGAGAAACGCCCTCCCACACAGGTTACATCCAATGGGAGGCTCTGCCCTTTGCCTGCTGTGTTTTCACAGAGCAGGATTAGCAATGGGACTGATGGAGCTTCAGCTCCAGGTCTACACCCCAAAATAGGCCCACTGCATCTGCAGCACCACACCCTCCAACAATTTACCAATAAACATTGATACACATTCGAAAAGGGGGCGTGGCCACGGGTACAGCGCCGTGGCCACGCCCCTTTTCCTATACTTTCAATGGAAGCTTGGAGAGTCAAAAAACGGAACAGACCATAAAAAAAAGGGACTGTACCTGCCAAAATGTCCAGCTGGAGGGTATGCCACTGCATCTGCAGCAAGTCTCTGCGCTGTACATAGGGGAAAACAATCCTTTTACTGCAGCGTCCTATGGGGGTCATTCCAAGTTGATCGCTAGCTGCATTCATTCGCTGTGCAGCAATCAGGCAAAAACTCGGCACTTCTGCGCATGCGTATGCAGCGCAATGCGCACGTGTGGCGTACTATTACAACTAACGATGTAGTTTTACACAGGGTCTAGCGATGCTTTTCAGTCGCACAGGCTGCCGCAGAGTGATTGACAGGAAGAGGGCGTTTCTGGCTGTCAACTGACCGTTTTCAGGGAGTGTTCGGAAAAACGCAGGCGTGGCTGGGCGAACGCAGGGCGTGTTCATGACGTCAAATCAGGAACTGAATGGTCTGTAGTGATCGCAAGCGCCGAGTAGGTCTGAAGCTACTCTGAAACTGCACAAAATATTTTTGGACCCGCTCTCCGATCCCTTCGTTCGCACTTCTGCTAAGCTAAAATACACTCCCAGTGGGCGGCGGCATAGCGATTGCACGGCTGCTAAAAACTGCTAGCGAACGATCAACTCGGAATGACCACCAATGTCTTGCTGCCAGTCCACCTGCCCCCTCCGGCATCAACAATCCCCACTCCCTAGCCGCGCCGCAGGTGGAAAAAAAAGCTGCTGCGGCCACCGGCATAGATGTGTATGAAAGCGGTGCAGCGGAAGACTTTCATAGGCCTCCCTGCACCGCATACTCTCTGAGCCCCGGAGCCTCCTCTGTGTGTGATGTCACAGAAGTGCCTCCCCACCACAGCCGCACCCAGATCCCCAGAGGCCCTGACTCCGCAACACAGCACCTGGCCTGCCAGCCTGGAAGGCCCGAGATGGTTAATGTAGCGGATAGAGAGGGTGATATCGCGGAGGGTAATGTCTGGACGCTGAATCAATGTAAAAGGTGACAGTGCTGTGCAGTGCAGTGGGTGTGCAGTCAGGGCCGTTGCTAGAGTGTTCAGCGCCCCCCTGCAAACTATAAATTTGCACCCTCGCATACTTTACAAACGCGAGGGTGTAAGAGACACTTACACATGTAATGCCCCCTGAACCAGTGACGCTTACACGTCACGCCCGCCCCCCCCCCCTGTACCAGTGACGCTTACACACGTAATGCCCCCTCTACCAGTACCGCTTACACACGTAACGCCCCCTGTACCAGTGACACTTACACACGTAACGCCCCCTGTACCAGTGCCACTTACACACGTAACGCCCCCTGTACCAGTGCCGCTTACACACATAATGCCCCCTGTACCAGTGCCACTTAGACACGTAATGCCCCCTGTACCAGTGCCGCTTACACACATAATGCCCCCTGTACCAGTGACGCTTACACACGTAACGCCCCCTGTACCAGTGACGCTTACACACGTAACGCCCCCTGTACCAGTGACGCTTACACACATAACGCCCCCTGTACCAGTGACGCTTACACACATAACGCCCCCTGTACCAGTGACGCTTACACACATAACGCCCCCTGTACCAGTGACGCTTACACACATAACGCCCCCTGTACCAGTGACGCTTACACACGTAACGCCCCCTGTACCAGTGACGCTTACACACATTATGCAGACAGTCACACATACACACACACACCCACACCAGACACATATATATATATATACAAACACACACACACACTGCACAGCACTCTCACCTTTTACATTGATTCAGCAAGTCAGTCAGTTCTGCCAGCCAGTCACTATTGTTAGCACCAGTGTCCCAACGCGCCGCATTACAGGGAAGTAGAGACACTACATAAACTACAGCTCCCAGCAGCCCTTAGCGCCGAAGCAATCCGCCCCTTAGGGCTGCTGGGACCTGTAGTTTATTGCGTACATCTTCTTCCCTGTAATGCGGCGCATTGGGACACCGGCGCAAACAATAGTGACTGGATGCTGTGCGAGTTTCTGGGAGAGCCACTGCCAAAGGGAGGACAGCAGCTTAGCTACTGACAGAAGGAGAATCATTACCCGCCCCTCCCCCACTCACAGTACCTCCGAGCCCCATCCGCGGCACCCCCACACTCCCCCTCCAGCACCTGCGATAGCTCCGGACCCCCTCCCCCACCCGCAGCGACCCCCCGCCGCACCACCGCATCCACCCCTCCCCCACCTGGGGCAACCCCGCAACTGCTCCTCCCCCACCCGAAGCGGCTCCGGACCACCGCCCGCAGCACCCACGCACCCTTCCCCACCTGCGGCCCCACCACAACCGCCCCTCCCGTGGCACCCCAGGATCCCATCCGCCTCTTCCCCGCACCCCCTACTTCCCCAACCAAAGCACCTACTAGGTGATTCACCAGGCCCTGTGTGCGCTGTTCACGCCATTGCAAGGGGCTACGACCCCTTAACCATTGCACGCCCTTTGTCCGTGCAATATTTAACCACTCCATATAATAAAAATATTCCACGCCACAAGGGTGTGCAAGGGTTAAGGGGGCGTATCCCCTTACGACGGTGTGAAGAGCGCCCGTAGGGAGCGATGAATCACCTAGTATATGTATATATATATATATATATATATATATATATATATATATATATTATATGAGAGAGAGAGCTCCTGAATTCCCGGTTTGTGCTGACAGGAAAGTCACACTACACTGGGAGTTCTTGCTAGGTTTATTGCTGCTTAAAATTGTACCAGGTTGCCTGATATTGTGCTTATATTATGTCAGCTTCACGAGGAAACGGAGCTGGGGCTTCTCCCACATTGCGTGGTGGTGATGCCGCGGACATTTTGGAGGAAAATATGGCAGCAGAGAGTTCAGGTTCAGGGGGTTCCTTACCCGACAGTGGGTCTGTAGCACCGGGGGCAACTAATGACCGACCTTGGGCTTCCTTTTCCACACTGTTAAATACGCTTGTAACTAAACAGTTTATGGTCCCTGCAGTTAATCCGCCATGGGCGGATCAAATTTGCACTCGGTTACAGCACTTGAACCGGTCATTGACTAAGTCCAAATCTCACTCTCGCCCACCTAAGACATCTTCTAAACGGGCCGCTACTTCCTCACAATCCACTGCTGTTCCAGACACATCCTCTGAGGAGGATGGTGCATATACTGACCCCACAGACACTGACTCAGATGCCTCTGATGGGGAAGGGAAGTCAATGGTGGATGTCCCTGATTTGATTGAGGCTATCAGGCTCATTCATCAGGTCTCTGATTAACCTGAGCCTGTGACTGTCTCTAAAAATCTGGACAGATTTAAATGTAAAAGTGGTTAAACATGTTTTACCTCATTTTCAACACCTGGCTGACATTCGTCAGGAATCCTGGGAAAACCCGGGAACGAAATTCACACCGCATAAGAGACTGTTGGCTCGCTATCCTTTCTCTGCGGAGCTATGTAAAAATTGGGAAACTCCTCCGCCTGTAGATTCTCATGTGGCACACATGGTAGTTTCCTCTGCTCTGCCAGTAACTACCATCGCCTCTCAGAAGGAACCGATGGATAGACGTGTGGTTTTACACGCTAATGGGGCTGTGCATAGGCCAACCATTGCAGCAACATGGGCTGCTGAAGCTGTTGAGGCGTGGGCTCAGGAGCTTGAGGCGAAGCTGCCTTCTAACGCATCTGAGCATGCTCGACAATGTCTCTCATATATTACCACGGCTTCTCTGTACCTTAAGGAGGCGGCCTCCGATGCCGGGGTGCTGGCTGCCAAGGCTGCTACTACATCCCTCTTAGCCAGACGTATCCTTTGTTTGAGATCCTGGTCGGTGGATATGGATTCCAAGAAAACCCTGGAGGTGCTTCCTTTCAAGGGAGACATTCTCTTTGGAGAAGACCTCAATAAGATTGAGGCTGATCTGGCTACTGCTAAAACAGCTTGCCTACCTAGTACGGCTCCTTTCATGCAGAAGGCTAAAAGTACTTTCCCTCGGCCCTTTCGTCCTCCAGGTAAAGCAAAAGGTCAGGCAAACCCAAAGTAAGCTTGTGCTTCCAGACCTGCCAAGCCCAGACCGAAACGAGCCTGGGCTGCCCGTCAGCCTGCTTCCAAAACTGACAAGCCTGCCACATGACGGGGAGGGCCTCCCTCTGGAATGCCTGGGTAAGGGAAGTCGTCACTCGAGGTTACGCCGTATCCTTCAAGAATCGTCCCCCCTCATTTTGCCTGACAGATGTTCCTCTGGTCCCGGCAAAAGCAAACACTCTGCATTCGGTGGTACATTCTCTCCTGACCACAGGAGTGGTTGTACTGGTGCCTCTGACTCAGAGAGGCAAGGGGTACTATTTACCGCTGTTTCTAGTCCTGAAACCAAACGAGTACTCGCGGCCCATTCTCAATCTGAAGTCCTTGAATAAGCGTGTGCGGGTCTCCAAGTTTTGTATGGAAACTCTGCGCTCTATTGTTCTGGCCTTGGAGCCTGGGGACTATATGGTCTCCCTGGACATACAGGATGCCTACCTGCATATTCCTATTGCAGTGTCTCATCAGCAGTACCTGAGGTTTGCGGTGGGCAACCTTCATTACCAATTTTGGGCGTTACCCTTTGGTTTGACAACGGCACCCCGAGTTTTCATCAAAGTAATGGCGGTCGTGACGGCTACACTCCGCCGTCAAGGGGTCAGGATCCTACCGTACTTGGACGATTTGTTGATCCTGGCAAATTCCCCAGAACTTCTCCTGTGTCATCTGGATTTGACGGTCCAGTTCATGAAAGTCCACAGGTGGCTGATCAACTGGTAGAAATCCTCCCTGGTTCCTGCTCGGAACATGGTACACCTGGGAGCGAAATTGGACACTCACAACCAACGGTTGTTCTTGTCTCAGGAGAAAGTCCTGAAGCTTCAGGACAGGATTCGATGCTTCCTATCTCGTCCGCAAGTTTTGATACATTCGGCAATGCAAGTGCTAGGTCTCATGGTGTCGGCTTTCAACATGGTGGAGTATGCTCAATTCCATTCTCGCCCTCTGCAGAAGTTGATTCTGACCAAGTGGGACGGCCTGCCTCACCGGATCAGATCTCACATGATCTCCTTGTCTCCGGAGGTCCACCTGTCACTGAACTGGTGGCTTCAGGACCAGCGATTGAGTAGGGGCCGTCCCTTCTGGATATCCCACTGGGTCCTTCTGATGATGGAGGCCAGTCTGAGAGGTTGGGGCGCGGTGTTGGAACAACATTCTCTTCAGGGTTGGTGGACCAAGGAGGAGTCTCTACTCCCGATAAATATTCTGGAACTGCGGGCAGTGTTCAATGCGTTAACAATGGCCCAGCATCTAATACAGAACAGACGTGTTCAAGTACAGTCGGACAACGCCACCACGGGGGCGTACATCAATCATCAAGGCGGCACTCGAAGCCGCATGGCAATGAGGGAAGTATCAAGGATTCTTCAGTGGGCAGAACGCCATCTGCTGGCCATATCCGCAGTGTTCATTCCGGGGGTCTTAAACTGGGAAGCGGACTTTCTCAGTCGTCAGGACGTACACGCCGGAGAATGGAGCCTCCATCCAGTAGTGTTTCAACTTCTCGTGGACAGGTGGGGCCTTCCAGATGTGGACCTGATGGCGTCTCGACAGTCACAAGGTTCCGGTCTTCGGAGCAAGGACAAGGGATACTCAAGCAGGGTTCGTGGATGCTCTGTCAATCCCATTGAACTTGCGGCTGCCGTACGTGTTCCCTCCGGTGTCACTCCTGCCCAGAGTAATACGGAAGTTCAAGCAAGAAGGAGGAAACCTACTTCTGATCCCTCCAGCGTGGCCCAGACGGCACTGGTTCTCCGATCTACAGGGCCTCTC
The DNA here is from genome assembly GCF_028390025.1 of Pseudophryne corroboree. NCBI lineage: Eukaryota > Metazoa > Chordata > Amphibia > Anura > Myobatrachidae > Pseudophryne > Pseudophryne corroboree. Next base: position 694,738 of record NC_086452.1, read on the forward strand.
GCTAGTTTGTCCCCTTATACTTCCACAACGTTCAGGGCCCTTGTGTTTACCAGGACTTGGCCCGTCTGGCTTTGACGGCGTGGCTCTTGAAGCTTCCGTCCTGAGGGCCAAGGGTTTTTCTGAGGCGATCGTTCAACCTATGTTTAAGGCCCGTAAGCCGGCTTCTGCTCGGATTTACCATAGGGTCTGGAATGCTTACTTTACTTGGTGTGCATCTCACAATCATGACGTTTTCAAGTTTAGCACGGCCAAACTGTTGGCCTTTCTGCAACAGGGCATGGACTTGGGCCTGCGTCTGGCCTCCCTCAAGGTTCACATTTCTGCCTTGTCGGTTTGGTTTCAGAGAAAGATTGCTGCCCTTCCGGATGTTCATACGTTCACTCAGGGCGTGTTGCGGGTTCAGCCTCCTTATGTACCTCCTGTTGCCCCTTGGGATCTGTTGGTGGTACTGGAGGCCTTGCAAGAGCCTCCATTTGAACCTCTTGCCTCTGCTGACCTTAAGTGGCTGTCCCTTACGGTGCTCATTTTGCTGGCTATGGCTTCACCTAGATGGGTTTCGGACTTGAGTGCCTTATCCTGTAAGTCCCCCACATTTGATTTTTCATCGTGACCGGGCGGTTCTTAGAATGCGACCGGGTTATTTACCCAAGGTGGTGTCTTCATTCCACCTTAACCAGGAGATTGTGGTTCCGGCCTTTAATTCTCCTGAGTTGTCTTCCAAAGAGCGGTCTTTGGATGTGGTACGGGCTCTCCTTATCTATGTGAAGAGAACACCCTCCATTAGGAAATCTGATTCTCTGTTTGTACTGTTTGGTTTTCACAAACATGGCTGGCCTGCTAACAAGCAGACTCTGGCCAGATGGATTAGAATGGTGATTGCACATGCTTATGTACAGGCTGGTCGTCCAGCTCCTGCTACCATCAAAGCCCATTCTACTCGGTCGGTTGGACCTTCTTGGGTGGCCCACCGTAGTGCGACCCTTGAACAGTTGTGCAAGGCGGCTACGTGTTCCCTGAGGACCAAGATCCTACTCTACACCCCGATGTTAATCCTTGGGGAGCCCAGTGTACCTCGCAGAAAGAGATTTAACAACGGTAAGTTCTTACCATAAATCTCGTTATCTCTAACCTTGTTTGATCTTTATTTCTTTGTAAGGGTATCCTTATGTCTATCCCATGCATTTTTAAATTGCTCTACTGTCTTAGCCTCTACCACCGCTGATGGGAGGCTATTCCACTTGGCCACTACCCTTTCTGTGAAGTAATTTTTCCTCAAATTTTCCCTGAACATTCCCCCCCCCCTCCCCCCTCCAGTCTCAGTACATGTCCTTTCCCTCCTGGACTTTGTTAAAACTTTTGATATATTTGAAAGTTTCTATCATGTCCCTCCTTTCCCTTCTCTGCTCCAAACTATACATATTGAGATTTCTTAGTCGTTCTGGGTATGTTTTGTGATGTAGGCCATGCACAATTTTAGTTGCCCTTCTTTGTACAGTTTCTAATGTATTAATATCTTTTTGAAGATATGGCCTCCAGAATAGAACACCGTATTGTAGATGAGGCTGTACCAATGACCTATACAGTGGCATTATTACTTCTTTCTGCTGATGATTCCTCTCCCAATGCAGCTAAGCATCTGACTAGCCTTCCTCATTGCTGTGTTACATTGCTTACCTGCCTTTGTCACCTGAAATAGTGACTCCTAGATCCCTTTCCTCCTCAGTAGTTCCCAGTATAGTGCCATTAATGCTATATTTATCCTTTATGTCACCTGAAATAGTGACTCCTAGATCCCTTTCCTCCTCACTAGTCCCCAGTATAGCGCCATTAATACTATATTTATCCTTTGTCACCTGAAATAGAGACTCCTAGATCCGTTTCCTCCTCAGTAGTTTCCAGTATAGCGCCATTAATACTATATTTATCCTATGTCACCTGAAATAGAGACTCCTAGATCCCTTTCCTCCTCAGTAGTTTCCAGTATAGTGCCATTAATACTATATGTATCCTATATGTCACCTGAAATAGTGACTCCTAGATCCCTTTCCTCCTCAGTAGTCCCCAGTATAGCGCCATTAATACTATATTTGTCCTATGTCACCTGAAATAGTGACTCCTAGATCCCTTTCCTCCTCAGTAGTTCCAGTATAGAGCCATTAATACTATATTTATCCTTTGTCACCTGAAATAGTGACTCCTAGATCCCTTTCCTCCTCAGTAGTTTCCAGTATAGTGCCATTAATACTATATGTATCCTTTATGTCACCTGAAATAGTGACTCCTAGATCCCTTTCCTCCTCAGTAGTTTCCAGTATAGTGCCATTAATACTTTATTTATCCTTTGTCACCTGAAATAGTGACTCCTAGATCCCTTTCCTCCTCAGTAGTTTCCAGTATAGTGCCATTAATACTATATGTATCCTTTATGTCACCTGAAATAGTGACTCCTAGATCCCTTTCCTCCTCAGTAGTATCCAGTATAGTGCCATTAATACTATATTTATCCTTTATGTCACCTGAAATAGTGACTCCTAGATCCCTTTCCTCCTCAGTAGTCCCCAGTATAGTGCCATTAATACTATATTTATCCTTTGTCACCTGAAATAGAGACTCCTAGATCCCTTTCCTCCTCAGTAGTTTCCAGTATAGTGCCATTAATACTATATTTATCCTTTATGTCATCTGAAATAGTGACTCCTAGATCCCTTTCCTCCTCAGTGGTTTCCAGTATACTGCCATTAATACTTTATTTATCCTTTGTCACCTGAAATAGTGACTCCTAGATCCCTTTCCTCCTCAGTAGTATCCAGTATAGTGCCATTAATACTATATTTATCCTTTATGTCACCTGAAATAGAGACTCCTAGATCCCTTTCCTCCTCAGTAGTTTCCAGTATAGTGCCATTAATACTATATTTATCCTTTATGTCACCTGTAATAGTGACTCCTAGATCCCTTTCCTCCTCAGTAGTTCCCAGTATAGTGCCATTAATGCTATATTTATCCTTTATGTCACCTGAAATAGTGACTCCTAGATCCCTTTCCTCCTCACTAGTCCCCAGTATAGCGCCATTAATACTATATTTATCCTTTGTCACCTGAAATAGAGACTCCTAGATCCCTTTCCTCCTCAGTAGTTTCCAGTATAGCGCCATTAATACTATATTTATCCTATATGTCACCTGAAATAGACTCCTAGATCCCTTTCCTCCTCTAGTTTCCAGTATAGTGCCATTAATACTATATGTATCCTTTATGTCACCTGAAATAGTGACTCCTAGATCCCTTTCCTCCTCAGTAGTATCCAGTATAGTGCCATTAATACTTTATTTATCCTTTGTCAGCTGAGATAGTGACTCCTAGATCCCTTTCCTCCTCAGTAGTTTCCAGTATACTGCCATTAATACTTTATTTATCCTTTATGTCACCTGAAATAGTGACTTCTAGATCCCTTTCCTCCTCAGTAGTCCCCAGTATAGTGCCATTAATACTATATTTATCCTTTACGTCACCTGAAATAGAGACTCCTAGATCCCTTTCCTCCTCAGTAGTTTCCAGTATACTGCCATTAATACTATATTTATCCTTTATGTCACCGGAAATAGTGACTCCTAAATCCCTTTCCTCCTCAGTAGTCCCCAGTATAGTGCCATTAATACTTTATTTATCCTTTATGTCAGCTGAGATAGTGACTCCTAGATCCCTTTCCTCCTCAGTAGTTTCCAGTATACTGCCATTAATACTTTATTTATCCTTTGTCAGCTGAGATAGTGACTCCTAGATCCCTTTCCTCCTCAGTAGTTTCCAGTATAGTGCCATTAATACTATATTTATCCTTTATGTCACCTGAAATAGTGACTCCTAGATCCCTTTCCTCCTCAGTAGTTTCCAGTATAGCGCCATTAATACTATATTTATCCTTTATGTCACCTGAAATAGTGACTCCTAGATCCCTTTCCTCATCAGTAGTTTCCAGTATAGTGCCATTAGTACTATACTTATCCTTTATGTCACCTGAAATAGTGACTCCTAGATCCCTTTCCTCCTCAGTAGTTTCCAGTATAGTGCCAGTGATACTATATTTATCCTTTATGTCACCTGAAATAGTGACTCCTAGATCCCTTTCCTCCTTAGTAGTTCCCAGTATAGAGCCATTAATACTATATTTATCCTTTATGTCACCTGAAATAGTGACTCCTAGATCCCTTTCCTCCTCAGTAGTTTCCAGTATAGTGCCATTAATACTATATTTATCCTGTCACCTGAAATAGTGACTCCTAGATCCCTTTCCTCCTCAGTAGTTTCCAGTATAGTGCCATTAATACTATATTTATCCTATATGTCACCTGAAATAGTGACTCCTAGATCCCTTTCCTCCTCAGTAGTTCCCAGTATAGTGCCATTATTACTATATTTATCCTTTATGTCACCTGAGATAGTGACTCCTAGATCCCTTTCCTCCTCAGTAGTTTCCATTATAGCGCCATTAATACTATATTTATCCTTTATGTCACCTGAAATAGTGACTCCTAGATCCCTTTCCTCCTCAGTAGTTTCCAGTATAGTGCCATTAATACTTTATTTATCCTTTGTCACCTGAAATAGTGACTTCTAGATCCCTTTCCTCCTCAGTAGTCCCCAGTATAGTGCCATTATACTATATTTATCCTTTATGTCACCTGAGATAGTGACTCCTAGATCCCTGTCCTCCTCAGTAGTCACCAGTATAGTGCCATTAATACTATATTTATCCTTTATGTCACCTGAAATAGAGACTCCTAGATCCCTTTCCTCCTCAGTAGTTTCCAGTATACTGCCATTAATACTATATTTATCCTTTATGTCGCCGGAAATAGTGACTCCTAAATCCCTTTCCTCCTCAGTAGTCCCCAGTATAGTGCCATTAATACTATATTTATCCTTTATGTCAGCTGAGATAGTGACTCCTAGATCCCTTTCCTCCTCAGTAGTTTCCAGTATACTGCCATTAATACTTTATTTATCCTTTGTCACCTGAAATAGTGACTTCTAGATCCCTTTCCTCCTCAGTAGTCCCCAGTATAGTGCCATTAATACTATATTTATCCTTTATGTCACCTGAAATAGAGACTCCTAGATCCCTTTCCTCCTCAGTAGTTTCCAGTATACTGCCATTAATACAATATTTATCCTTTATGTCGCCGGAAATAGTGACTCCTAAATCCCTTTCCTCCTCAGTAGTCCCCAGTATAGTGCCATTAATACTATATTTATCCTTTATGTCAGCTGAGATAGTTACTCCTAGATCCCTTTCCTCCTCAGTAGTTTCCAGTATACTGCCATTAATACTTTATTTATCCTTTGTCAGCTGAGATAGTGACTCCTAGATCCCTTTCCTCCTCAGTAGTTTCCAGTATACTGCCATTAATACTATATGTATCCTTTATGTCACCGGAAATAGTGACTCCTAGATCCCTTTCCTCCTCAGTAGTCCCCAGTATAGCGCCATTATTACTATATTTATCCTTTATATCACCTGAGATAGTGACTCCTAGATCCCTTTCCTCCTCAGTAGTTTCCAGTATACTGCCATTAATACTATATTTATCCTTTATGTCGCCGGAAATAGTGACTCCTAAATCCCTTTCCTCCTCAGTAGTCCCCAGTATAGTGCCATTAATACTATATTTATCCTTTATGTCACCTGAGATAGTGACTCCTAGATCCCTTTCCTCCTCAGTAGTTCCCAGTATAGTGCCATTATTACTATATTTATCCTTTATGTCACCTGAGATAGTGACTCCTAGATCCCTTTCCTCCTCAGTAGTTTCCAGTATAGTGCCATTAATACTATATTTATCCTTTATGTCACCTGAGATAGTGACTCCTAGATCCCTTTCCTCCTCAGTAGTTTCCAGTATAGCGCCATTAATACTTTATTTATCCTTTATGTCACCTGAAATAGTGACTCCTAGATCCCTTTCCTCCTCAGTAGTTTCCAGTATAGTGCCATTAATACTATATTTCTCTGACGTCCTAGTGGATGCTGGGAACTCCGTAAGGACCATGGGGAATAGCGGCTCCGCAGGAGACTGGGCACAAAAGTAAAAGCTTTAGGACTACCTGGTGTGCACTGGCTCCTCCCCCTATGACCCTCCTCCAAGCCTCAGTTAGATTTTTGTGCCCGGCCGAGAAGGGTGCACACTAGGGGCTCTCCTGAGCTTCTTAGTGAAAGTTTAGTTTTAGGTTTTTTATTTTCAGTGAGACCTGCTGGCAACAGGCTCACTGCATCGAGGGACTAAGGGGAGAAGAAGCGAACTCACCTGCGTGCAGAGTGGATTGGGCTTCTTAGGCTACTGGACACCATTAGCTCCAGAGGGACCGAACACAGGCCCAGCCTCGGAGCTCGGTCCCAGAGCCGCGCCGCCGGCCCCCTTACAGAGCCAGAAGCAAGAAAAGGTCCGGAAAAAGCGGCGGCAGAAGACATCAGTCTTCAACAAGGTAGCGCACAGCACTGCAGCTGTGCGCCATTGTTACTCAGGCACACTTCACACTCCGGTCACTGAGGGTGCAGGGCGCTAGGGGGGGGCGCCCTGAGCAGCAATGTAAAACACCTTGGCTGGCATAAATACACCACATATAACCCCCAGGGCTATATGGATGTATTTTAACCCCTGCCAGAACTCACCAAAAAAGCGGGAGAAAAGGCCGCCGAGAAGGGGGCGGAGCCTATCTCCTCAGCACACGGGCGCCATTTCCATCACAGCTCCGCTGGAAGGACGTCTCCCTGACTCTCCCCTGCAGTCCTGCACTACAGAAAAGGGTAAAAAAGAGAGGGGGGCACTAATTTGGCGCAGTTTGATACTAACAGCAGCTATAAAGGGAAAAGCACATTTATAGTGGTATTCCTGTCTATATATAGCGCTCTGGTGTGTGCTGGCATACTCTCCCTCTGTCTCCCCAAAGGGCTAGTGGGGTCCTGTCCTCTATCAGAGCATTCCCTGTGTGTGTGCGGTGTGTCGGTACGATTGTGTCGACATGTTTGAGGAGGAAAATGAGATGGAGGCGGAGCAATTGCCTATTATACAGTTGTCACCCCCTAGGGAGTCGACACCTGAGTGGGTGAGCTTATGGAAGGAATTGCGTGACAGTGTCAGCTCTTTACGACAGACAGTTGACGACATGAGACAGCCGGCTACTCAGCTTGTGCCTGTCCAGGGGTCTCAAACGCCATCAGGGGCTTTAAAACGCCCGTTACCTCAAATGGCAGACACAGACACGGATACTGACTCCAGTGTCGATGATGAGGAGACAAACGTGACTTCCAGTAGGGCCACACGTTACATGATTGAAGCAATGAAAAATGTATTGCATATCTCTGATAATACAAGTACCACTAAAAAGGGTATTATGTTTGGTGAGAAAAAACTGCCTGTAGTTTTTCCTGTATCCGAGGAATTAAATGAAGTGTGTGATGAGGCGTGGGTTTCCCCCGATAAAAAACTGATAATTCCTAAAAGGTTATTGGCATCGTACCTTTTCCCGCCAGAGGATAGGGCACGTTGGGAAACACCCCCTAGTTTGGATAAAGCGCTCACACGCTTGTCTAAACAGGTAGCACTACCCTCTCCTGATACGGCCGCCCTAAAGGAACCTGCCGATAGAAAGCTGGAGAATATCCTAAAATGTATATACTCTCACACGGGTGTTATACTGCGACCAGCAATCGCCTCAGCCTGGATGTGCAGTGCGGGCCTGGCGTGGTCGGATTCCCTGACTGAAAATATTGATACCCTAGATAGGGACAGTATATTACTGACTATAGAGCATTTGAAGGATGCATTTCTATATATGCGTGATGCACAGAGGGATATCTGCCGACTGGCATCAAGAGTTAGCGCGCTGTCCATTTCTGCAAGAAGAGGTTTATGGATGCGGCAGTGGTCAGGTGATGCGGATTCTAAAAGGCACATGGCAGTATTGCCTTATAAGGGGGAGGAGTTATTTGGGGTAGGTCTATCAGTCCTGGTAGCCACGGCAACTGCTGGAAAATCCACATTTTTACCCCAGGTAGCTTCTCAACCTAAGAAGACGCCGTATTATCAGGCGCAGTCCTTTCGGCCCCATAAGGGCAAGCGGGCAAAAGGCGCCTCATTTCTGCCCCGTGGCAGAGGGAGAGGAAAAAGGCTGCATCAAACAGCCAGTTCCCAGGAACAAAAGCCCTCTCCCGCCTCCGCAAAGTCCTCAGCATGACGCTGGGGCTTTACAAGCGGACTCAGGCACGGTGGGGGCCCGTCTCAAGAAGTTCAGTGCGCAGTGGGCCCACTCGCAAGTGGACCCCTGGATCCTTCAGGTGGTATCTCAGGGGTACAAATTGGAATTCGAGACGTCTCCCCCTCGCCGTTTTCTAAAGTCTGCTTTACCGACGTCTCCCTCAGACAGGGAGGCAGTATTGGAAGCCATTCACAAGCTGTATTCCCAGCAGGTGATAATCAAGGTACCCCTCCTACAACAGGGAAAGGGGTACTATTCCACACTATTTGTGGTACCGAAGCCGGACGGCTCGGTGAGACCAATTTTAAACCTAAAATCCTTGAATACTTACATACAAAGGTTCAAATTCAAGATGGAGTCACTCAGAGCAGTGATTGCAAACCTGGAAGAAGGGGACTATATGGTGTCTCTGGACATCAAAGATGCTTACCTACATGTCCCAATTTACCCTTCTCACCAAGGGTACCTCAGGTTTGTGGTACAGAACTGTCACTATCCGTTTCAAACGCTGCCGTTTGGATTGTCCACGGCACCCCGGGTCTTTACCAAGGTAATGGCCGAAATGATGATACTCCTTCGAAGGAAGGGAGTTTTAGTTATCCCTTACTTGGACGATCTCCTGATAAGGGCAAGATCCAGGGAACAGTTGGAAGTCGGAGTAGCACTATCTCAGATAGTGCTGCGCCAGCACGGTTGGATTCTCAATATTCCAAAATCGCAGCTGATCCCGACGACACGACTTCTATTCCTAGGGATGATCCTGGACACAGTCCAGAAAAAGGTGTTTCTCCCGGAGGAGAAAGCCAGGGAGTTATCCGAACTAGTCAGAAATCTCCTAAAACCAGGCCAAGTCTCAGTGCATCAATGCACAAGGGTCCTGGGAAAGATGGTGGCTTCTTACGAAGCAATCCCATTCGGCAGATTCCACGCAAGAACCTTCCAGTGGGATCTGCTAGACAAATGGTCCGGGTCGCATCTTCAGATGCATCAGCGGATAATCTTGTCACCAAGGACAAGGGTGTCTCTCCTGTGGTGGTTGCAGAGTGCTCATCTTCTAGAGGGCCGCAGATTCGGCATTCAGGACTGGGTCCTGGTGACCACGGATGCCAGCCTGAGAGGCTGGGGAGCAGTCACACAGGGAAAAAATTTCCAGGGCTTGTGGTCAAGTCTGGAGACATCACTTCACATAAATATCCTGGAGCTAAGGGCCATCTACAATGCTCTATGCCTAGCAAGACCTCTGCTTCAAGGTCAGCCGGTGCTGATCCAGTCAGACAACATTACGGCAGTCGCCCACGTAAACAGACAGGGCGGCACAAGAAGCAGGAGGGCAATGACAGAAGTTGCAAGGGTTCTTCGCTGGGCGGAAAATCATGTGATAGCACTGTCAGCAGTGTTCATTCCGGGTGTGGACAACTGGGAAGCAGACTTCCTCAGCAGACACGACCTCCACCCGGGGGAGTGGGGACTTCACCCAGAAGTCTTCCACATGATTGTGAACCGTTGGGAAAAACCAAAGGTGGACATGATGGCGTCCCGCCTCAACAAAAAACTAGACAGGTATTGCGCCAGGTCAAGGGACCCTCAGGCAATAGCTGTGGACGCTCTGGTAACACCGTGGGTGTACCAGTCAGTGTATGTGTTCCCTCCTCTGCCTCTCATACCCAAGGTACTGAGAATTATAAGAAGGAGAGGAGTAAGGACTATACTCGTGGCTCCGGATTGGCCAAGAAGGACTTGGTACCCGGAACTTCAAGAGATGCTCACGGAGGACCCGTGGCCTCTACCTCTAAGAAAGGACCTGCTCCAGCAGGGACCCTGTCTGTTCCAAGACTTACCGCGGCTGCGTTTGACGGCATGGCGGTTGAACGCCGGATCCTGAAGGAAAAAGGCATTCCGGATGAAGTCATCCCTACCCTGATCAAAGCCAGGAAGGATGTAACCGTGCAGCATTATCACCGTATTTGGCGTAAATATGTTGCGTGGTGCGAGGCCAGGAAGGCCCCTACAGAGGAATTTCAACTGGGTCGTTTCCTGCATTTCCTGCAAACAGGACTGTCTATGGGCCTAAAATTAGGGTCCATTAAGGTTCAAATTTCGGCCCTGTCGATTTTCTTCCAGAAAGAACTGGCTTCAGTTCCTGAAGTTCAGACGTTTGTCAAGGGGGTGCTGCATATACAGCCTCCTTTTGTGCCTCCAGTGGCACCTTGGGATCTCAATGTAGTTTTGGGGCTCCTAAAATCACATTGGTTTGAACCACTCTCCACTGTGGACTTAAAATATCTCACATGGAAAGTGGTAATGCTGTTAGCCCTGGCTTCAGCCAGGCGTGTCTCAGAATTGGCGGCTTTATCCTATAAAAGCCCTTACCTAATTTTTCATACGGACAGGGCAGAATTGAGGACTCGTCCTCAATTTCTCCCTAAGGTGGTTTCAGCGTTTCACTTGAACCAGCCTATTGTGGTACCTGCGGCTACTAGGGACTTGGAGGACTCCAAGTTGCTGGACGTAGTCAGGGCCCTGAAAATATATGTTTCCAGGACGGCTGGAGTCAGAAAATCTGACTCGCTGTTTATCCTGTATGCACCCAACAAGCTGGGTGCTCCTGCTTCTAAGCAGACTATTGCTCGTTGGATTTGTAGCACAATTCAGCTTGCACATTCTGTGGCAGGCCTGCCACAGCCAAAATCTGTAAAAGCCCATTCCACAAGGAAGGTGGGCTCATCTTGGGCGGCTGCCCGAGGGGTCTCGGCTTTACAACTTTGCCGAGCAGCTACTTGATCAGGGGCAAACACGTTTGCTAAATTCTACAAATTTGATACCCTGGCTGAGGAGGACCTGGAGTTCTCTCATTCGGTGCTGCAGAGTCATCCGCACTCTCCCGCCCGTTTGGGAGCTTTGGTATAATCCCCATGGTCCTTACGGAGTTCCCAGCATCCACTAGGACGTCAGAGAAAATAAGAATTTACTTACCGATAATTCTATTTCTCGTAGTCCGTAGTGGATGCTGGGCGCCCATCCCAAGTGCGGATTGTCTGCAATACTTGTACATAGTTATTGTTACAAAAATCGGGTTATTATTGTTGTGAGCCATCTTTCCAGAGGCTCCTATGTTATCATGCTGTTAACTGGGTTCAGATCACAAGTTGTACGGTGTGATTGGTGTGGCTGGTATGAGTCTTACCCGGGATTCAAAATCCTTCCTTATTGTGTACGCTCGTCCGGGCACAGTATCCTAACTGAGGCTTGGAGGAGGGTCATAGGGGGAGGAGCCAGTGCACACCAGGTAGTCCTAAAGCTTTTACTTTTGTGCCCAGTCTCCTGCGGAGCCGCTATTCCCCATGGTCCTTACGGAGTTCCCAGCATCCACTACGGACTACGAGAAATAGAATTATCGGTAAGTAAATTCTTATTTTTTCCTTTATGTCACCTGAGATAGTGACTCCTAGATCCCTTTCCTCCTCAGTAGTTTCCAGTATAGTGCCATTAATACTATATTTATCCTTTATATCACCTGAAATAGTGACTCCTAGATACCTTTCCTCCTCAGTAGTTTCCAGTATAGTGCCATTAATACTATATTTATCCTTTATGTCACCTGAAATAGTGACTCCTAGATCCCTTTCCTCCTCAGTAGTTCCCAGTATAGTGCCATTATTACTATATTTATCCTTTATGTCACCTGAAATAGTGACTCCTAGATCCCTTTCCTCAGTAGTTTCCAGTATAGAGCCATTAATACTATATTTATCCTTTATGTCACCTGAAATAGTGACTCCTAGATCCCTTTCCTCCTCAGTAGTTTCCAGTATAGAGCCATTAATACTATATTTATCCTTTATGTCACCTGAAATAGTGACTCCTAGATCCCTTTCCTCCTCAGTAGTTTCCAGTATAGTGCCATTAATACTATATTTATCCTTTATGTCACCTGAAATAGTGACTCCTAGATCCCTTTCCTCCTCAGTAGTTACCAGTATAGTGCCATTAATACTATATTTATCCTTTATGTCACCTGAGATAGTGACTCCTAGATCCCTTTCCTCCTCAGTAGTTTCCAGTATAGTGCCATTAATACTATATTTATCCTCTATGTCACCTGAAATAGTGACTCCTAGATCCCTTTCCTCAGTAGTTTCCAGTATAGAGCCATTAATACTATATTTATCCTTTATGTCACCTGAGATAGTGACTCATAGATCCCTTTCCTCCTCAGTAGTTCCCAGTATAGTGCCATTAATACTATATTTATCCTTTATTTCACCTGAGATAGTGACTCCTAGATCCCTTTCCTCCTCAGTAGTTTCCAGTATAGTGCCATTAATACTATATTTATCCTTTATGTCACCTGAAATAGTGACTCCTAGATCCCTTTCCTCCTCAGTAGTTTCCAGTATAGCGCCATTAATACTATATTTATCCTTTATATCACCTGAGATAGTGACTCCTAGATCCCTTTCCTCCTCAGTAGTTTCCAGTATAGAGCCATTAATACTATATTTATCCTTTATGTCACCTGAATAGTGACTCCTAGATCCCTTTCCTCCTCAGTAGGGGCATGGCAACCAATCAGCTGCTCCGTACAATTGTATAGTATGCAAATTATAAATGTTACTTCAATGCTGATTGGTTGCCATGGACAACTTCTCCACTCTTATCTCTGCTTCATGAATAGACCCCAAAGAGTGATAAATGACCAGCCAATCAGCTTCCTAACTGCCATGTGACAGGCTGTGAAGTCTATTCATGAAGTAGTGAAGAGTGGAGAAAAAGACCAGTGGAAAAGTTGCCCAGGGCAACCAATCAGCTTTGAAGGAAGCCTTTATCAAGTACATTCTATAAAATGTGTAAGGGAGATGCTGATTGGTTACCATGGGCAACTTCTCCACTGATGTTTCTCTGCTCTTTTCACTGCTTCATGAATAGACCCCTGTGTTTGAAAAATGACAGTTAGGAGCTGATTGGCTGGTTCTTTATCACTTTTGTTTTTACTTTGCCATTTATAAAGCAGTTCCTGGTATGTTCTATTAGGTCATATCTTTATCTTGTGCCTCTCGCATCTGACAGGTCTTTTTCTTGGACAGTGAAGAACAACAGAGTGGCCTTAGTGACCCCGCTGACCACAGCCGGTTGACAGAAAATGTGGCCAAAGCTTTCTGCCTGGCGCTTTATCCACATCTGAAATTGCTAAAAGAAGATGGGATGACGCGACTAGGGTTACGGGTCACTCTGGACTCTGACCAGGTGAGAATTTAGATCCCAGCTATTGAGGACTTGTAGTATCACATGACTATGTAATGAATTGGGACGATGTGTTTTGTGTTTTCAGGTTGGATATCAGGCAGGGAGCAATGGGCAGCCGCTGCCAGCTCGCTATACCCATGACTTGGACAGTGCCTTGGTGCCAGTGATACATGGAGGCACTTGCCAGCTGAGTGAAGGCCCAGTCACCATGGAGCTTGTTTTTTATATCTTGGAGAACATATTATAGGGAAGACTTAAGCGGCTTAACCATTTGCACTTTATTCACGGAAGATTCATCCTTTTTTTTCTTTCTAACACTTGTACTGGGTCAGGGTGTAAGGGATGGACACCAGAATGCTTTCTACCTTCTATGCATAGTCAGTGGAGCGTGGCTACATAAATATATGCCGGGCCAGAGGATTTCATACACACTGAAAGCAACGGCTGCTCTGGATGAGAGAGAAGTGTGTGACACAATCAGGAATTTCACTCTGACCTCATTTAAATCATCGCTGCAAATTCTTCTGCTGGTGTTTATAGTATATGGTTTCACCATTTTCATGTTTACACTGTGGAGACCAGCCTGAGCCTCCTATCCCCAATGTATGACATGGCCTGGAAGCCAAAGTGCATGAATCCAGGCAATATTCACTGGGCTGGCTCCTTACTCGCAGGGCAGCAATATTTTGGACAATTCAGGAGCGCACAAGACTTTTCTGTCCACATTGTAGTCTTATGGAATTGTGATCTTCGTTCATCCATCTGTGGTGGAGGAACATTGTATGAGACATAATGCGTTACACAATTTGGTCCATAAACCGCTCCTCCGTTTTAGCTGGCGTTACACGTTCCCGTTTACACTACAGTACCGCTTACTGCACTCTGGGAAGTACATGGAAACGGCATACATGTTACAGGAATTCTGTCTCCTGTGTGACCAGACAGATGTTTACACAGGACTAAGATTGACACTATACACCACATATAGTCACATTCTGCTGCAGAGTCTCCTTTTATTTAACACTGAGAATAAACTGTTATTTATTAACATCAAATGAAATTCTTGTCCTGAAGATAAGTGTTATAAACCCCAGGTATCTGTCATACAGTTCCTCTATGTTCCCCACAGAACTGTTATTTCTGCATCGAGGTACACTGGATTCCACGGAAATACATCGGGGGGTAGAGTTGGATCTTGATCCGAAGCACCAACAGGCTAAAGCTTTGACTGTTCTCCTCTATAACCCCTCCCCCGGGCACTGGAGCTCAGTTTTAGAGGTGGTGCCTGAAGAGCAGGTCACTAACAGGTGGGGCTGCGCTAGGCAGGCCTGAAAAGAGCTTTTTAAGAAGACTTCAAGGACTGCAGCACTGTTTATGTCATTATGACATACTGTGCTGCGGCTCCATCACCTCCCCAGCAGCGCTGCATACTCCTGCGGCCGGGTTCCCGGGTACTTGCAGCGGAGGCACACCGGTCTTCAGACACACCACCGCTGACTCTCTCCTGGATCGCGTGACTGCACATTAGGGAGGAGGTAAGAGGGTCCCCCAGGTGGGACCCGCCAGTAAATCGCAGTCCCAGGAGATGGACACTGTACTGCACAGGGACCCCACTATATCCACCAGGGCAGGGAGAACAGGTCAGATTTAATAAAATCCATTTTACGTAGGCTCCACAGTACCCGGTGGTGAGGGCCAGCATATGGGATAAGGCGCTGACCTGTAGCCCCTCCCCCACTCCCGGGCGCCATCTACTTCTGGTGTTCCCGCCCTGGAGCTGTATTTCACTCTCCCTCACTCCCTGACAGAGATTTTGGCGCCATCTTTACCTTTGTAAAGCCGTCTGTCTCATCAGCGCTGTGCATTTACAGGACACTTAAGTATTCTACATGTCATTTTAGACAGCATTAGTTAAGAACAAGTGTATTACTACCTGAATATTTAGTACAAATATTCTATGATATACATCCAGTGTTTACTGTGCATTGTTATAGCTAGCTATCTATCTATCTATCTATCTATCTATCTATCTATCTATGTAGTTTTACTAGTCCACTGCTGTTTTATTGTTTATCTGTACTAACTTCAGCATTGTACCTGTGACTGAGTGTGCCTGTAGCTGCTGTGTGGATTTCATTCTCGTGTATCACACTTCTTGTTATCACTATATTCTGTTCCCTGGGGGGCTAGGTGCGTCAGAGTCTCATATATATGTATGTGTATGTGTGTGTGTGTGCGTATATATGTGTATATATATATATATATTTGTCCAAATGGTTCGGCACTCACCCTTCCTAAGGTGATATGCTCCGGTGCCTTCTGAAATTACTCATACTGAACAGTCCTTGCAGGCAGCGGCACTCGGAGACTGACACAGGCAGTAGTGGTGTTCAAAAAAACAATTCAATGCCTCACATCAACTCCAACGTTTCGGGGCAATCTAGCCCCTTTGTCAAGGTGCAAAAGTACAAAAACCTACTACACAGTGTTTAATCCTCTGTTTGTGCCCTGTATTTACTGTCACATAAATCAGGGGGTTATCTGCAGGTATTGTGTTTGTCTGGCTATATTGTACTGTTACGCTCTAAGGCTACATTCCCTATAATGTCACACAGGGCGGGAAATCCGTGGACGCTTCTGCATCATGCAGATCTTGCACCACGGATTTACCTGAGGGGGAAGTTTTAGCTGATGGTTCAGTCACTGGGTGCCATACATCTCCCAGTCAGCCCGCGGCACCTGTGGCCAATCAGGAACCACATTGTGCAGCGTTCTCAAGTATGCTGAATATGCTTGTGACATGTCTTACGCCCCCTGTGGGACCTCCTGTGCCATTGCAGCCACATATTGTCCCTGTAGTTAATCCGCCCTGGGCGGACACTCTGTCTACCCACAACAATTAAATCAATCTTTGGTTAGACAAAAGTCTACCCCACGCCCCTCTGGCGTCAAGGGGTCATCTAAGCGGGCAATTTCTTCCTCACAATCCACTAATATTTCGGATAATTCTGATGAGGATGTGGTATATACTGATCCATCAGACACTGATACAGTCGCTTCTGATGAGGAATCTACAACTCAGGTTGATGTTCCTGACCTAGTAGAGGCTATTACGCTGATTCTCCAAATTGATGATGAGATCGATCCCACTACTGCATCTAAGAAACCTGATAAGTTCAAACGTCAGAAGGTCACTAAAGTAGTCTTACCACATTCTGACCATTTAATTGACATACGTCAGGAATCCTGGTCGTCTCCAGGAAAGAAATTTTTCCTGTCTAAAAAGATGCTAGCTCGTTATGCTATCTCTGCGGAGTTGAGTAACAAGTGGGAAACTCCACCGCTGGTGGACTCTCATGTCGCCTGTCTTGTGGTGTCATCTACTATGCCTGTCACCACTGTCACCTCACTGAAGGAACCGACGGATAAACGTGTGGAGGGATGTCTGAAGTCTATTTACTCCCTTACAGGTGCTGTACATAGACCCACTATAGCAGCCTCCTGGGCTGCGAAAGGAATTGAAGCATGGGTTCAGGCATTAGAGGATGAGCTACCTCAGGATATTTCTGACACTGCCATGGCAGCCAAGGTGTCTACCACGTCTATACTGGCTCGCCAAATTCTGTGGTTGAAGTCCTGGAAGGTGGACCTGGACTCTAAAAAGACCTTGGAGGTGCTCTCCTTTTTGAAGAGGATCTGAATAAGATTGTGACTGACTTGGCAACTGCTATGACTGCGTTTCTCCCAAGTACGAATCCTTCTGCACCGAAGGCAAAGACTACCACTTTTCGTTCCTTTAGACCTCCAGGGAAGGCAAAGGGTCAGGCGTACCCGAGACAGGCTCGTACTTCCAAATCCACTAAGCCCAAACTTAAACAATCCTGGGCAGCCCCTCAACCTGTTTACAAACAAGACAAGCCTGCTGCATGACGGGGCGGGCCTCCCCCTGGGGGACCCCAGGGTGGGAGGCCGGCTTCTGCAGTTCGCCCAGGCCTGGTTAAAGACCACTTCGGACGCCTGGGTGCGGGAAGTTGTCTCTCACAGGTACGTAATCTCTTTCAAGAGACGTCCCCCTTGCCAGTTCTGCTCGATGGTTATCCCTTTGGATCCGTTGAAAGTGCAAGCTCTACACTTGGTTGTGCAATCCCTCCTGCACACAGGAGTGGTAGTGCCGGTACCTCTGTCCCAGAGAGGCAGAGAATACTATTTGACCCTGTTTCTAGTTCTGAAGCCAAATTGGTCCTTCCGGCCTATACTCAACCTCAAATTATTGAACAAATTTGTGATAGTGTCCAAATTCCGTATGGAAACTCTGCACTCTATTGTACTGGCCATGGAATTCGAACACTATATGGTATCCCTGGACATACAGGATGCTTACCTGCATATACCTATTGCCATATTGCATCAGCAATATCTGCGGTTTGTTATTGGCAACCTACATTATCAATTCAAGGCTGTGCCATTTGGACTGACCACGGCCCCTCAGATCTTCACCAAGGTCAATGCCATGATGATGGCCCTTCTCTGCCGTCAGGGAATCGGGATCCTGCCGTATCTGGACGACTTGCTGATCCTGGCGAACTCCCAAGATATTCTCCTCAGTCATCTGGAACTGACGGTCCAATTCCTACAAGCCCACGGGTGGCTCATCAACTGGAAAATGTCCTCGCTGGTCCCTGATTAGAGAATGGTGCACCTGGGGGCACTGCTGGACACACACAGCCAGAGATTGTTTCGGTCTCCAGAGAAAGTCCTGAAACTTCAGGACAGGATCAGATACTTCCTCTCTCGCCCAAGAGTGTCGATACACTCGACAATGCAAGTACTAGGCCTCATGGTGTCTGCTCTCGACATGGTAGAGTCCGCTCAATTTCACTTCCGCCCTCTGCAGAGGTTAATCCTTTTAAGTGGGACGGCCTGCCTCATCGGATCAGGTCTCAAATGATCTCCTTGAATCCGCAGGAGCCGTTCCTTCTGGATCTCCAACTGGGTCCTCCTGACAACGGACGCCAGTCTTCGAGGTTGGGGCGCGGTGTTGGAGCAGCACTCTCTCCAGGGTTGGTGGACCAGGGAGGAATCTCTCCTCCCGATAAACATTCTGGAATTGCGGGCAGTGTTCAATGCGTTGACACTTGCCCTGCCTCTGGTATAGAACAGGCCTGTTCAAGTACAATCAGACAATGCCACCACGGTGGCATACATAAATCATCAGGGCGGCACTCGAAGCCACATGGCAATGCTGGGAGTATCAAAAATCCTCCATTGGGCGGAACGCCATCTGCCAGCAATATCTGCAGTGTTCATTCCCGGAGTCCTCAACTGGGAAGCAGATTTCCTCAGTCGTCAGGACGTACACGCTGGAGAGTGGAGTCTTCATCTGGAAGTCTTTCTAACTACTAGTGGACAATTGGGGCCTACCAGATGTCGACCTGATGGCGTCTCGACACAATCACAAGGTTCCGGTCTTCGGATTAAGGACAAGGGATCCTCAAGTAGCGTTCGTGGACGCACTGGCAATTCCATGGAACTTTCGGCTGCCATACGTGTTCCCTCCAGTGTCACTCCTGCCCAGGGTACTATGGAAGTTCAAGCAAGAAAGAGGAATACTACTTCTGGTCGCTCCAGCTAGATGGCTTTGGTTCTCAGACCGGCAAGGTTTATCGATAGAGCGTCCTCTTCTACTTCCTCAACGCCCAGACCACCTCGTTCAGGGCCCTTGTGTCTATTCCGGACCTGGCCAGACTGGCTTTGACGGTGTGGCTCTTGAAGCTTCACTCCTGAGGGCCAAAGGATTCTCCGAAGCTGTTATTCAAACTATGTTGAAGGCCCACAAACCGGCTTCTCTACGGATTTATTACAGGGTGTGGAACTCTTACTTCACATGGTGTGCTGCTAAGAATTATGATGCCTATTCGTTCAGAACTTCCAGGCTTTTGCCTTTGCCTCTCTCCGGAGGTCAGATACCCTGTTTGTACTTTTTGGTTTTCACAAACGTGGTTGGCCTCCGAATAAGCAAACCTTGGCCAGATGGATTAGAATGGTGATTGCACAAGCCTATGCACAGGCTGGACTCCCAGCTCCTGCTGCTATCAAAGCCCATTCTACATGGTCTGTTGGACCTTCTTGGGCGGCCCGCTGTGGCGTGTCCGCTGAACAATTGTGCAAGGCGGCTACGTGGTCCTTCGTGAACACATTCATTAGATTCTATGCCTTTGATACTTCCGCCTCCCAGGATGCTTCCTTTGGACGCCGGGTTCTTGTGCCCGCTACGGTGTGTCCCCTTCCATGAGGAACTGCTTTAGGACATCCCCGATGTATTCCCTGTGGAATACCAGTGTACCCCGCTGCAGAAAAGGAGATTTATGGTAGACTTACCATAGTTAAATCTCATTCTGCGAGGTACAATGGATTCCACAGGGCGCCCACCCTGGCGCACTTAGCTTCTTTGGGTTTGTCTGGCATTAGACGCTGGTCCCTTCTCCTGTCGTGAGAATGTGGTGTATGTGACTAACATCTACCGTCTCTTTACCTGCTACTGCATTGGACTGGTTTACAAAACTGAGCTCCTGTGCCTGGAGGCGGGGATATAGAGGGGAACAGTCAAAGCTTTAGCCTGTTGGTGCCTCGGATCAAGATCCAACTCTACCCCCGATGTATTCCCTGTGGAATCCAGTGTACCTCGCAGAAAGAGATTTAACTATGGTAAGTCTTACCATAAATCTCCTTTTTTCTCTTTTCTGTTTGTGTTAAAACCTAAACCAGATGATGTGTTTGTTCACATATTTGCCATTTCATACTATTTTTCTGTTGCTTATACCTCTGTGGGTCTTGATAAATAGAATAACTATAATTCTATAGTATTTAATTGTGTATTGTTTTGTCACCCTTTATAACAGCTGATACTAACATTTTCTTTATTGCATGATGTGTTTTGCCAGCTAAGATTCACTACAATGAGTTACTATTAATCCAATGAATTGGGGACTCATTCTATGCAATAATAGTGACTGTGTGAAACATGTGCTGCACGGCTACACTAGTGAGCTGAGGGGTTCACACTTATCCTGGAATGGTGAAAATGTACTACGAAGAGATGTTCACTGATGGTCATTGGGTGGGTGGACGCCTTTTATGGCAAGACAGTACTGAAATTAATTGGATCATTGAGAGCTAAAGCTGGGTACACACCTATACAATCACAGCACTGCATACACACCTGTACAATCACAGCGCTGCATACACACCTGTACAATCACAGCGCTGCAGACACACCTGTACAATCACAGCACTGCATACACACCTATACAATCACAGCACTGCATACACACCTGTACAATCACGGCGCTGCATACACACCTATACAATTACAGCACTGCAGACACACCTGTACAATCACAGCGCTGCATACACACCTGTACAATCACAGCGCTGCATACACACCTGTACAATCACAGCGCTGCAGACACACCTGTACAATCACAGCACTGCATACACACCTATACAATCACAGCACTGCATACACACCTGTACAATCACGGCGCTGCATACACACCTATACAATTACAGCACTGCAGACACACCTGTACAATCACAGCGCTGCATACACACCTATGCAATCACAGCGCTGCAGACACACCTATACAATCACAGCACTGCATACACACCTGTACAATCACAGCGCTGCAGACACACCTATACAATCACAGCACTGCATACACACCTATACAATCACAGCACTGCATACACACCTATACAATCACAGCGCTGCAGACACACCTATACAATCACAGCACTGCATACACACCTATACAATCACAGCGCTGCAGACACACCTATACAATCAGCGCTGCATACACACCTGTACAATCACAGCGCTGCAGACACACCTGTACAATCACGGCGCTGCAGACACACCTGTACAATCACAGCACTGCAGACACACCTGTACAATCACGGCGCTGCAGACACACCTGTACAATCACAGCACTGCAGACACACCTGTACAATCACAGCACTGCAGACACACCTGTACAATCACAGCACTGCAGACACACCTGTACAATCACAGCACTGCAGACACACCTGTACAATCACAGCACTGCAGACACACCTGTACAATCACAGCACTGCAGACACACCTGTACAATCACAGCACTGCAGACACACCTGTACAATCACAGCACTGCAGACACACCTGTACAATGAACATGCATACTTCGGATATTGGGAGAACGGCCGGACGATTGTATAGGTGTGCGCCCAGCTTCAGTACATGGCTTGTGTTTCTATCACTCCCTGAAATCAGCAATAACTGTATGCAGAAACACTCTCCCATTAATATTGTATTATGTAGCAGCAACCAGTCGCCTTTTATTTTGCAGCACCTACGTTTATGTTGTGTAATATACATTATTATTATTTTAGTGGTGGTTTGTAAAATTGGATGTTGGCTTTTTCCAAACGTATTAATGACTTTCATCTACTTTGAAAACCAAAACAAACATGGCAAAGTGACCAGATAGAGCCTTCTGATTGGCTGATCTATTTTATTTACTTATTCTTATAATAAATGTAACGTATTATGGAGGTTTCATTTCACTTTCTTACTATTTGTGCTGACATCAGCGACATCACAGATCGTTACATACAGATAATACAGGTGCATCCTGACGTGTCCCCACCTCCCCCCCCCCCCCCCCCCTACAGAAGGTGCATTTGTTTTATGGCTAGTTCATCACGTGTGTCCAGATTATAGTGACTTTAATGCTACATTATCAAATATCTTGGCTCAGAATGAACACTGACTGCATGTAGCAAGTGTGTACATGTTACGCGGTATCTGCTCTACACTGACGTCCTGAATGATGAACCATAAAACGTCTTCTATTCCTCTGTCACAATATTCAGAGTTCAGCCTTCCCTCACTGGTCACAGAACGGAGGCCTCTATTGCAGCGTTGCACACGTGGGGGCTGTTTCATTTGATAATCTTATATATTCCACGCTTTGCTCATTCTATTCTTCATTAAAGCTTCATTGTGTGGCAGCCAATTGCAAGCTTGTAACCTGGCTGCTAATATTGATGCACAGTTTTTAAATGAGCAGATAGCCATATTCTCCTATTAGATATGTCATGCTGTGTCAGTATCCAGGGATTATGGCGTGGGTAGGGGGAGCTAGATTTAGAACCCAAAACAATATTCGTCTTACCAGAAAACTAATCTTCATGCTGTCTTATGGATTTAATGAATTGTTGGCAAATGGGATGTATAGTATTCTAAATATACATAAAAAATATTCTTTATTTAGCTCCATAGTAATTTTTAGATGCTTTAATGGAATTAACATTCATTCCCTTTCTTCATTTAAGCACCCAGTAGCCAGTCCCAAATTGCTGCGCCCTAATCTCCCTGCAGGCTACAGACCTCGTACAGTGTGTAAATATAGATAATGATTTCTACAATTCTCTGACACTGTGTAAACCCAGGACGGTATAAAGAATTTCCTATATGCCTTTGTAACTCTGATAATGTCTTGTCTTTTGGACAATTAAACATGCCATCTGTCTCATGTGTCCAGTTTTTTCTGTGTTTGTGTCTTTCCATTACTCCACTGGCGTTATCTAGAGAACTGGATCACATTCATAAAACTCTCTGCTACTCTCGTAGAAGCGCGACAGATGGCGTGTGATAATCACGGATGTCCACATTCTGCTTTTTTTTTTTTGCTTTTTTAATCGCATATGAAAATAAAAATATATATAAAAAAAGCAATGCACTTAATATTTATTTTAGTTGCACAGATATCTACAGTCTCATTTGGTATAATGATTTATTTCTCTGACGTCCTAGTGGATGCTGGGACTCCGTAAGGACCATGGGGAATAGCGGTAAAAGCTTTAGGATCAGGTGGTGTGCACTGGCTCCTCCCCCTATGACCCTCCTCCAAGCCTCAGTTAGATTTTTGTGCCCGAACGAGAAGGGTGCAGGCTAGGTGGCTCTCCTGAGCTGCTTAGAATAAAAGTTTAATTTAGGTTTTTTTATTTTCAGTGAGTCCTGCTGGCAACAGGCTCACTGCATCGTGGGACTAAGGGGAGAAGAAGCGAACTCACCTGCGTGCAGAGTGGATTGGGCTTCTTAGGCTACTGGACATTAGCTCCAGAGGGACGATCACAGGTACAGCCTGGATGGGTCACCGGAGCCGCGCCGCCATCCCCCTTACAGAGCCAGAAGAGACGAAGAGGTCCGGTGAAATCGGCGGCAGAAGACAATCCTGTCTTCAGACTAAGGTAGCGCACAGCACCGCAGCTGTGCGCCATTGCTCTCAGCACACTTCACACTCCGGTCACTGAGGGTGCAGGGCGCTGGGGGGGAGCGCCCTGAGACGCAATATAAATGATAATACCTTAGGTGGCAAAATAATACATCACATATAGCTCCTGGGCTATATGGATGTATTTTAACCCCTGCCATTTTTACACAAAAAAGCGGGAGATAAGGACGTCGTGAAGGGGCGGAGCCTATCTCCTCAGCACACAAGCGCCATTTTCCCTCACAGTTCCGCTGGAAGGACGGCTCCCTGACTCTCCCCTGCAGTCCTGCTTCAGAATCAGGGTAAAAAAGAGAAGGGGGGGCACTATTGGCAGCAAATGACAATATAAACAGCAGCTATAAGGGAATAACACTTATATAAGGTTATCCCTGTATATATATATATATATATATAGCGCTGGGTGTGTGCTGGCAGACTCTCCCTCTGTCTCTCCAAAGGGCTCGTGGGGTCCTGTCCTCTATCAGAGCATTCCCGGTGTGTGTGCTGTGTGTCGGTACGTGTGTGTCGACATGTATGAGGAGGAAAATGATGTGGAGGCGGAGCAATTGCCTGCGTTAGTGATGTCACCCCCTAGGGAGTCGACACCTGACTGGATGATCGTGTTCAAACAATTAAGTGATAATGTCAACACTTTGCAAAAAAATGTTGACGACATGAGACAGCCGGCAAATCAATTAGTGCCTGTCCAGGCATCTCAGACACCGTCAGGGGCCCTAAAACGCCCGTTACCTCAGTGGGTCGACACAGACCCAGACACAGATACGGAGTCTAGTGTCGACGGTGATGAGTCGAACGTAATGTCCAGTAGGGCCACACGTTACATGATCACGGCAATGAAGGAAGCATTGCACATTTCTGACACTACAAATACCACTAAGAAGGGTATTATGTGGGGGGTGAAAAAACTACCAATAGTTTTTCCTGAGTCAGATGAATTGAATGAGGTATGTGATAAAGCGTGGGTTTCTCCCGACAAAAAACTGCTAATTTCTAATAAATTATTGGCACTATATCCTTTCCCATCAGAGGTTAGGACACGTTGGGAAACACCCCCTAGGGTAGATAAGGCGCTCACACGTTTATCTAAACAAGTAGCGTTACCGTCTCCTGATACGGCCACCCTCAAAGAACCAGCTGATAGAAGGCTGGAAAATATCCTAAAAAGTATATACACACATACTGGTGTTATACTGCGACCAGCAATCGCTTCAGCCTGGATGTGCAGTGCTGGAGTCGCGTGGTCGGATTCCCTGACTGAAAATATTGATACCCTGGATAGGGACAATATATTGTTAACTATAGAGCATTTGAAGGATGCATTACTATATATGCGTGATGCACAGAGGGATATTTGCACCCTGGCATCAAGAGTAAGTGCTATGTCCATCTCTGCCAGAAGAACGTTATGGACGCGTCAGTGGTCAGGGGATGCGGATTCCAAACGACATATGGAAGTATTGCCGTATAAAGGGGAGGAGTTATTTGGAGCTGGTCTTTCGGACCTGGTGGCCACGGCAACGGCTGGAAAGTCCACCTTCTTACCCCAGGTCACTTCACATCAACAGAAAAAGACACCGTCTTTTCAAACTCAGTCCTTTCGTTCCCATAAATACAAGCGAGCAAAAGGCCATTCCTTTCTGCCCCGGGGCAGAGGAAGGGGAAAAAGACTGCACCATGCAGCCGCTTCCCAGGATCAGAAGCCTTCCCCTGCTTCTGCCAAGTCTTCAGCATGACGCTGGGGCTTTACAAGCAGACTCAGGCTTGGTGGGGGCCCGTCTCAAGAATTTCAACGCGCAGTGGGCTCACTCGCAAGTGGATCCCTGGATTCTACAGGTAGTATCGCAGGGGTACAAACTGGAATTCGAGGCGTTTCCCCCTCGCTGGTTCCTGAAGTCTGCTCTGCCAAAGTCTCCCTCCGACAGGGAGGCAGTTCTGGAAGCCATTCACAAGCTGTATTCCCAGCAGGTGATAATCAAGGTACCCCTCCTACAACAAGGAAAGGGGTATTATTCCACGCTGTTTGTGGTACCGAAGCCGGACGGCTCGGTGAGACCTAATTTTAAATCTGAAATCCTTGAACACTTACATAAAAAGGTTCAAATTCAAGATGGAATCACTCAGAGCGGTGATAGCGAACCTGGAAGAAGGGGACTATATGGTGTCTCTGGACATCAAAGATGCTTATCTCCACGTCCCAATCTACCCTTCTCACCAAGGGTATCTCAGGTTTGTAGTACAAGACTGTCATTATCAGTTTCAGACGCTGCCGTTTGGGTTGTCCACGGCACCTCGGGTCTTTACCAAGGTAATGGCCGAAATGATGATTCTTCTTCGAAGAAAAGGCGTATTAATTATCCCTTACTTGGACGATCTCCTGATAAGGGCAAGGTCCAGGGAACAGTTAGAAGTCGGAGTAGCACTATCTCAGATAGTGTTACGTCAGCACGGGTGGATCCTAAATATTCCAAAATCGCAGCTGATTCCAACGACACGTCTTCTGTTCCTAGGAATGATTCTGGACACAGTCCAGAAGAAGGTTTTTCTCCCGGAGGAGAAGGCCAAGGAGTTATCCGAGCTAGTCAGGAACCTCCTAAAACCAGCCCAGGTGTCAGTGCATCAGTGCACGAGGGTCCTGGGAAAAATGGTGGCTTCTTACGAAGCAATTCCATTCGGAAGAATCCATGCAAGAACGTTTCAGTGGGATCTACTGGACAAATGGTCCGGTTCGCATCTTCAGATGCAGCAGCGGATAACCCTGTCACCAAAGACAAGGGTGTCTCTCCTGTGGTGGTTGCAGAGTGCTCATCTTCTAGAGGGCCGCAGATTCGGCATTCAGGATTGGATCCTGGTGACCACGGATGCAAGCCTGAGAGGCTGGGGAGCAGTCACACAGGGAAAAAACTTCCAGGGCTTGTGGTCAAGCATGGAAACATCTCTTCATATAAACATTCTGGAACTACGGGGCCATTTACAATGCCCTAAGTCAAGCGAAACCCCTGCTTCAGGGTCAGGCGGTATTGATCCAATCGGACAACATCACGTCAGTCGCCCACGTAAACAGACAGGGCGGCACGAGAAGCAGGAGGGCAATGGCAGAGGCTGCAAGGATTCTTCGCTGGGCGGAAAATCATGTGATAGCTCTGTCAGCAGTGTTCATTCCGGGAGTGGACAACTGGGAAGCAGACTTCCTCAGCAGACACGACCTTCACCCGGGAGAGTGGGGACTTCACCCAGAAGTCTTCCACCTGATTGTAAACCGTTGGGAAAAACCAAAGGTGGACATGATGGCGTCACGTCTAAACAAAAAATTAGACAGATATTGCGCCAGGTCAAGGGACCCTCAGGCAATAGCGGTGACGCTCTGGTGACACCGTGGGTGTACCAGTCAGTGTATGTGTTCCCTCCTCTGCCTCTCATACCAAAAGTACTGAGAATCATAAGAAGGAGAGGAGTAAGAACGATACTCGTGGTTCCGGATTGGCCAAGAAGGACTTGGTACCCGGAACTTCAGGAGATGCTCACGGAAGACCCGTGGCCTCTACCTCTAAGAAAGGACCTGCTCCAGCAGGGGCCTTGTCTGTTCCAAGACTTACCGCGGCTGCGTTTGACGGCATGGCGGTTGAACGCCGGATCCTGAAGGAAAAAGGCATTCCAGATGAAGTCATCCCTACCCTGGTCAAAGCCAGGAAGGATGTAACCGCAAAACATTATCACCGCATTTGGCGAAAATATGTTGCGTGGTGTGAGGCCAAGAAGGCCCCTACAGAGGAATTTCAACTGGGTCGTTTCCTCCATTTCCTGCAAACAGGACTGTCTATGGGCCTAAAATTAGGGTCCATTAAGGTTCAAATTTCGGCCCTGTCGATTTTCTTCCAGAAAGAACTGGCCTCAGTACCTGAAGTTCAGACATCTGTAAAAGGGGTACTGCATATACAACCTCCTTTTGTGCCTCCAGTGGCACCTTGGGATCTCAATGTTGTTTTGAGGTTCCTTAAGTCACATTGGTTTGAACCACTCACCACTGTGGACTTAAAATATCTCACATGGAAGGTGACGATGCTGTTAGCCCTGGCTTCAGCCAGGCGTGTGTCAGAATTGGCGGCTTTATCATATAAAAGCCCTTACTTAATTTTTCATTCTGACAGGGCAGAATTGAGGACTCGTCCTCAATTTCTCCCTAAGGTGGTTTCTGCTTTTCACATGAACCAACCTATTGTGGTGCCTGCGGCTACTAGGGACTTGGAGGACTCCAAGTTACTTGACGTTGTCAGGGCCCTGAAAATATATGTTTCCAGGACGGCTGGAGTCAGAAAGTCTGACTCGCTGTTTATCCTGTATGCACCCAACAAGCTGGGTGCTCCTGCTTCTAAGCAGACTATTGCTCGTTGGATTTGTAGTACAATTCAACTTGCACATTCTGTGGCAGGCCTGCCACAGCCTAAATCTGTAAAAGCCCATTCCACAAGGAAAGTGGGCTCATCTTGGGCGGCTGCCCGAGGGGTCTCGGCTTTACAACTTTGCCGAGCAGCTACTTGGTCAGGGGCAAACACGTTTGCTAAATTCTACAAATTTGATACCCTGGCTGAGGAGGACCTGGAGTTCTCTCATTCGGTGCTGCAGAGTCATCCGCACTCTCCCGCCCGTTTGGGAGCTTTGGTATAATCCCCATGGTCCTTACGGAGTCCCAGCATCCACTAGGACGTCAGAGAAAATAAGATTTTACTTACCGATAAAT
This sequence comes from Pseudophryne corroboree, assembly GCF_028390025.1. Lineage (NCBI taxonomy): Eukaryota > Metazoa > Chordata > Amphibia > Anura > Myobatrachidae > Pseudophryne > Pseudophryne corroboree. The sequence goes on from NC_086452.1 coordinate 723,304, forward strand.
CTATTTCTCATAGTCCGTAGTGGATGCTGGGCGCCCATCCCAAGTGCGGATTGTCTGCAATACTTGTACATAGTTATTGTTAACAAAATCGGGTTATTGTTGTTGTGAGCCATCTTTTCAGAGGCTCCTTCGTTGTTATCATACTGTTAACTGGGTTCAGATCACGAGTTGTACGGTGTGATTGGTGTGGCTGGTATGAGTCTTACCCGGGATTCAATATCCTTCCTTATTATGTACGCTCGTCCGGGCACAGTATCCTAACTGAGGCTTGGAGGAGGGTCATAGGGGGAGGAGCCAGTGCACACCACCTGATCCTAAAGCTTTTATTCTTGTGCCCTGTCTCCTGCGGAGCCGCTATTCCCCATGGTCCTTACGGAGTCCCAGCATCCACTACGGACTATGAGAAATAGATTTATCGGTAAGTAAAATCTTATTTTTTTTTCTGCAGCGGGTTACACTGTGTTCCACAGGGAATACATTGTGGTGTAGAGATGGATCTTGATCCAGAGGCACCAACAGGATAAAGCTTTAGACTGTCCCAGGATGCATTGCGGGGCCTCCTCTATAACCCCACCTCCAGGCACTGTGAACTCAGTTTTAGAGTTGGTGCCTGCATGAAGCAGGTCACTTAACAGGGGGGGCTGTGCTAGGCAGCCCCGGAAAAGCTTTTTAGAAGACTTCAACGGCTGCAGCACTTAATATGTCAGTGTAACATACTGTGTTGTGGCTCCATCACCTCCCCAGCGGCGTTGCATACTCCCGCTGGCTCTGTTCCCGGGTACTTGCGGCAGAAGCGCTCCGGTTCCTAGGCACACCACCGCAGACGCTCTCCTGGATCGCGTGGCTGCTACTAAGGGAGGAGGTAAGAGGTCCCCCAGGCAGGACCCGCCATTAAATCGCATTCCAGTCACGGTTTAAGGAGACGAACCGCAACGCTGGTGTGGACACTGTGACAGAGCAGGGACCCCACTATATCCACCAGGGCATAGAAGTACAGGTTGGATAGTAAAATATCCACTTTACTAAGGCTCCATAGTATCCAGTGGTGAGGACCAGCATAGGGGATAAGGCGCTCGACCTGTAGCCCCTCCCCCAGCTCCGGGCACCATCTACTGCTGGTGTTCCCGCCCTGGAGCTGCCTCGCACTCTCCCTCACTCCCTGACTGAGACTCTGGGCTCCATTTTCTCACAGTAGCTGCGACTGGCCTCCGGGACTGCAGGACAAGGTCTCCTGTAAATCCGCCTGATTCATCAGTGCTGTGATTTCACAGACACTTAACTAGCACTGTCTTAAAATGACATGTAGAATACTTGAGAACAAGTGTACCTCTACCAGAATACATTGTACGCCTATTCTGATATATACATCCGGTCTCAGACCGTGCATATTTTGTGTGTGTGTGTGTGTATATAAATATGTGTGTGTGTGTGTGTATATAAATATATGTATGTCTTGCTACACTGAGATATCGCATTATAGATCAGGCCCCATTTTCAGCAAGGGGCGGTGATAGAGCCAAGCGGTTGTTACAACTTGAGACCAGGTGGATTATAATCCTTAATACACTCAGCCCAAAAGGGCTGAATGAGTCATTAGGCATGAGCAACTTTATATAAGCCCGTGGTAAGACTCACCATCATCCCCTCAGATTTCAGGGTCCCTGTCAGGGCATTTAACACGTACACTAGAGTATCAGTCTCTTTATGCAGTAGAACTCCTCACGGCTGCCATGCTTACACTAAGTGCCAACACACTGGGCATCAATTGTATATGCAACAGTGGCACATTGGTGATGACCTGGCAACCATAATTTTAATTAACTGTAAGTGATAGTTTCTACAGTAGTTACACAGTGCTCAGACTGCTGCTTTTAATGTTTTTTATTCTATTTGCACTTTAGCACCGACACTTTATTCAGATGATTGTAAACAGTGTTTTAGCTATAGGTGTTCATGCATTCAGGCCTGTGCTAGCAGATGCCTGTCATACACAATGAGGATTGTTCACGCTTTTGTTTTGTTTTGATTACATTGTGATGTTTCGTTTGTTGTTAGGCGTATCCTGGCAACACTCCCCCACGCCCCCTTGGGACGGCCTGGTGAGCTGGCATCCGGTCAGCTGTGAGGTGAGGAGACCGGAAGCCTGGATCCCGGAAACCGAAAGGAGGCGTGATGAGGACGGCCGGTGACTCGTCCAGGTAAGGTATTTGTCACTTTTGCACGTTATTCACGATGTGTGTCCTGAAGACGGGGTTCCGTGCCCCGAAACGTTGATAAAGCACCCGCTTGTTCCACCTATCCAGTCTCCTGAGTGCCGCCTTATTTGCTATTCCTCTGTATGTACGGACCGCCTGTCCGGAGGGAGGGCACCGGAGCATATTCAACCTTCGCTGCATACCATTGTGAGTGCCGGACCAGGTCTTTGTGTATGTGTGTGCATATATATTTTACTAGTCCAGTACAGTTTTATTGTCTGAATAAAATAGTTATCTGCATTGTCACTGTGACTGTGTGTGCCTGTATCTGCTGTGTGGATCTCACTTTCAGTGTATCCTAGCTATATCTATCACTGTGTTCTGTACCCTAAGGAACTCGGTGCGTCAACATCTCATATAGTGCTTCACAGTATTTACCGTTAAGTATATTCTACTGTGTACTCATCACAGCATACCGGATTTATTCGCTGGTGGTGTGTACTGTGCAAGTAAAGTTACACAGATAGGTATACCGTAGGGACACAAGTTAGTTACATGTACGTCTAGTCAGTCAATGTTCAGGAGTTCAGCAGGCGGACAGCTTGGGGAAAGAAACTTTTGAGGCTTCTGGTGGATCTGGCGGGGACAGCCCTGTAACGCCTGCCTGAAGGGAAGCAAGTTAAACATGCTGTGGCTGGGGTGTAGCTGGTCTTTTACTATCTTCATTGCCCGCTTTTTAGCTCCGGACAAGTACAGGTCCTGGACTGAAGGAAGGTCGGCCCCGATGATCTTCTCTGCAGTTCTGACCATCTTTTGGAGCCTGCATCTGTCCCTCGCGCTGGCGGAGCTGTACCATACGAGTATCGAGGAGCACAGTACCGACTCCACAATCGCGGAGTAGAAGAGCAGGAGCTTCTGTGGGATGTTGAACTTCCTTAGTTGCCTGAGGAAGAATAACCTCTGCTGTGCTTTCCCAACAGTTGGACCCCCATTTAAGGTCCCTGGAGATTGTGGTCCCTAGAAACTTGAAGGAGTCCACTAGCGATACCACACTGTCAGCAATCGTTAGCGGAGGTGCACTAGATGACTTCTTCCTGAAGTCCACTATCATCTCGACAGTTTTGAGGGGGTTGAGGTCAAGGTTGTTGTGGATGCACCATTGGGCCAGCCGGTCTACTTCTCGTCTATAGGCCGATTCGTCCCCATCCTTGATGAGGCCGATGACGGTGGTGTCATCAGCGAATTTGATGATCCTTACTGATTGCGCCTCTGAGGTACAGTCATTTGTGTACAGGGAGAAGAGCAGGGGTGAGAGGACACAGCCCTGAGGGGCCCCTGTACTAATGGACTGCGCTTGAGAGGTGATTTCCCCCGCTTTCACCACCTGTGTCCTATCTGTCAGGAAGTCTATTATCCAGGAACAGGTAGCTTCTGGGACACCTAGGCGAAGTAATTTGGGGTGGAGGATGCTGGGGATGATTGTATTGAAGGCCGAGCTGAAATCGACAAACAGGACCCTCGTGTAGGTACCGGGAATGTCTAGGTGCTGTAGAATGTAGTGCAGGCCCAGGTTGACTGCATCCTCGACACACCGATTCGAGCGATTGGCCCCCAACTGGACTCCCTGCAGTTCACCTGTCACAGTTTTCAGGTGATTCAAAACCAGACGCTCGAACGTTTTCATGACCACAGACGTCCGTGCTATCGGCCTGTAGTCGTTCAGGTTCGTGATAGTGGGTTTCTTGGGGACCGGGACTATAGTAGACCTTTTGAGGCAGGAAGGGACTTTCTGTAGCTCCAGCGATTTATTGAAGATCTTGGTGAATATGGGGGCGAGCTGACCCACACATGCTCTTAGGGCAGATGGTGACACTCCGTCAGGACCCGGAGCTTTCCTGGTTTTGGTCCTTTTGAACAATGCCTCCACCTCTTCTTGGGTGACTTGCAGTTCCTGGGGTTGGCCGTCGGTGTTCGGGGCATCGTAGAGGTGATTGTTTGGGTTGCAGGGGACTTCTTTTGCGAACCTGCAATAAAAGTGGTTCAGTTCATCTGCAAGGTCTTGGTGCATGGCGGTGGACTTTGATGTTTTCCTATAGTTGGTTATGGATTGCATTCCTTTCCATACAGATACGGGGTCATTGGTGGAGAGATCGTTTGTCAGCTTGTCCGAGAACCGCTTTTTTGCTAGCCTGATTCCTTTAGTCAGAGAGTTCCTAGTACGGTTGTATAGTGCTCTGTCACCGCTGCTATAGGCCTCCTCTTTGGCTCGACGAAGTTGCCTGAGCTGGGCATTGAACCAGGGCTTGTTGTTGTAAATGCGGTAAGTCTTGGTAGGTACACACATGTCCTCACAGTAGCTGATGTAGGATGTGACAGTGTCTGTCAAGTCATTCAGGTCGGTTGCCGAGGCTTCAAAGACCCCCCCATTCCGTGCAGTCAAAGCAGGCCTGGAGCTTCATCTTGGCCTCATTGGTCCATTTCTTGACTGTCTTAATGACAGGCTTAACTGCTCTCAGCTTCTGTGTATAGGTAGGGAGTAGGTGGACGAGGCAGTGGTCAGATAGGCCGAGTGCAGCACGCGGGATAGACCGGAAGGCAGACTTGAGGGTAGTGTAGCAGTGATCAAGGGTGCGCCCTTCTCTAGTGGGACACGTGACTTGTTGTTTGTACTTAGGTAGCTCCTTGCTCAGGTTAGTTCTGTTGAAGTCACCCAGTACTATAAGCAGAGAGTCTGGGTGTTTTTGTTCTATGTCGGATATACATATGGCCACGTGGTGCAGGGCTTCGTTTGCGCAGGCGAGGGGGGGATGCACACTCCCACAAGGACAATTGAGGCAAATTCCGGGGGGAATAGAAGGGGTTGCAGTTGATACTCAGCATCTCAAGGTGAGGGCTGCATGATTTGCCTATGATCGTGACATTGGTGCACCATCCGTCGTTGATGTAGAAGCAGATGCCACCACCCTTCGTTTTTCCTGAGAGAACCTTGGAGCGATCGGCCCTGAAGAGACTGAAGCCCGGCAGAGACATCGGGTTGTCCGCAATATGGTCGGCCAGCCACGTCTCCGTAAAGCAGAGGACGGATGACCCTGTAATGCCTGACCCTGCACTGCCCAGAAGGAGGGACAATTTGTCGAACTTGTTTGCCAGTGAGAGCACATTTGAAAGCAGGATCGCGGGTAGTGCAGACCGGTGCCCTCGCCGCCACCTCACTAGGGCGCCTGCGCGACAGCCTCTCCTCTGAGTCCAGGTCCTTCTACTAGGGCCGACATGAGGGCCTCCGTCATTCTCTTTCCGGAGCCGGTGATCCATCCGCCAGTCGCCACCTGGGCTGCGGGGGGGGGGGGGGGGGGCGCTCGGTCATCCACTTCGGTGTCCACAACGTCTGCATCCTTGCCACACAGGGCTGCAAGGGCCGCTGATCCGCCCGCCGACGGGCCCGAACGTGTGGTAAGCACCTCCGGAGCGCTCCAACTAAGGAGGGCTTCCCTGCTGTATTTGGTCACCGGTGGGGTAGACAAGGGCAAGGGGAAACAGGTATTTTGGCTGAGCTGCGTAGCTCCGAGGCAGCCATCTGCGGCGCCATCTTAGATTGTAATCGCTATAATCGTTGTTGCTGTAAGCTATTGCTGCTCCTTAATACAATGGGTATATTTGAAACAAGTGATACTGTAAATAAAATAACTGCTTTTTCTGTTGCTGATTTAGTCAAAACTAAAAGCAGCCTTGTGGTGAGGTGTTAGAATCCAATTCCTGTTGTGTAGGTGTGAAAGATCTCAGTGTGAGAGGCCTTTGAAGTAAATTTTTTGTGGGGGGTAGTGATAACATGTGTCCTTTGGAATGGCTCTTGCAAATTGAAGTGAGCAGTGACCCTTCAGTGATTCAGAGCCTGAATATGCTGTATATTAGTTGATTAATGCAAGAAGTCAGTTATTTTTTGCTCAGAGAACAGAGGTGAATGATGTCTAAGTGAGGGGCTGGATGGAGCCAAATATAGGTTGTAGTTCACAGTACCTTGTCTGGGATGTCTAATGCAGAGCACAGTAGATTCCAAACTGAAGGACTTCTAAGTGGAGAGTTGCAGAGGTTTCAATCTAGTGTGTATCTCAGCGCAGGAATGCTATCCGTTGGTTTTGATCAGATGTCCGCGTAGAGTAGAACAAGTTAAAGGTAAGTCCTTGGATATTTACGATGATTTATAGGTCAGTTGTGGTGAATTTCAGCTGTTTTATGGAGATGATCAGGAGCATGCAAAAGGTGATGCAGCCATCTTGGTGTTACAAAGTGCAAAAAAAATGCACACAGCCAAGGTCCTGTTTCTGCTAGCTGTTGCCTCTGCTAGAAGGTTGTCGGACCTAGGCGCTTTGTCCTGTCGTCCACCCTTTTTGATATTTCATCGTGACCGAGCAGTTCTTTTTTTTTTTTTTGTGTAAACTGTTTTTATTAGTTAAAGCAGCAGACAAAACATTACAGCAATACTTTTCAAAAACAAAAGGAGGGAGAACAAAAACATCACGTAACACATATTCAACAGTACGCTACACATAGAGCGCCCTTGGTAGAAAAATAGTTTGTCTGCATTATTGACCACGTTGAAATTTATAAAAGAGGAGCATATTAACAAAACAGCACAGAAAAATGGGAAAGAGAGACAAAGAAGAGAAGAGGGAGAGAGGAGAAGCAAGGGGAAATTAGGATGGGTAGAGTCAGGTGTGAGAGTCTGCACAGTAGGGGCAGACCAATTGGGGAACGGAGGGGTATCCCCTCCAGTTATGAGTCTGAGCCATATTATAGAGACAACATTGTCAGAATATGAATATGTGTATGTGTATTGATACAGGTATAAATATGAGCATGTTTATAATTAAGAGGGGGGTTATATCGTCGTGTAGGACCGATACAACGGTGTGTCCTTAAAGTCGTACCAGGGAAACCAAACAGCTATAAAGTTAACTGTTTTCCCGGATGAGAAGGAGACGAGGTCTTCCATGTCTAAAAGGTAGTCAACCTTTGTGAACCACAATTTAATCGAGGGTGGAGAGGTGGATCTCCAAAGGATTGGAACCACCGCTTTAGCTGCGTTGCTAAGGTGTCTTAACAGGGAATGTTTGTAGGAGTGTGATCCTGCGGGGGTCTGATTAAGGAGCCAGAAACCTGGGTCTTTCGGGATCTCATCTCCCACTATCTGTTCGGTGCATTTAAATACTTCTGCCCAGAATGGAGCTATAAGAGGGCAATCGCACCAAATATGTATAAAATGTCCTGGGGCTTTTTTGCATCTCCAACACAGATTCGAAAGAGAGGGGAACATTTTATTGAGAACACGAGGAGTCCTGTACCACCTATATATAAGTTTATAAAGGGTCTCTAGTGTCGAGATGCATAAAGAACTTGTCTGGGCGTTCTTAAATACGGAGACCCAGTTAATCTGCGTAGGTAGCCCTGATAATTCCTACTCCCAGGAAGGTAGGAGGTTGTGGGAAAAAGTTTTCCATAATCATCGTATAGATTTGTGAGATAGTATGCGTGGGGGAACTGGGAGAGGTGCATAGTTTTTCAAACCCGGTGAGGTCCCTAGTTATGTCAGAGAGGTTCTTAGAAGATGATATGAAATGGTGGACCTGCAGGAACCTCCAAAACTCAGCACTATGCAGGTTCCAAGAGGACTGAACATCTGAAAAGGAGCGTACCCTGCCCGAGCTCACCAGCTGACCAACTCTAAAAATCCCGGCTTCTGCCCATGAGGCGAAAGCAGTCCCTCGAAAGCCAGGGGCAAATTCGGAGTTACAGAGAAGGGAGGTTAAGGGGGACCATTTTGAGGATATGTGACTCTGGGATCTCAGCTTGGCCCATAGTTTGAGCGTGGGGGAGACCGTGGGGTGTGAAACCTTCGGGAGGGTGGGAAGCCATGGTGCAATTTCAATATAATGTGGGAGACAGCCCTCCTCTAGGAGGACCCATTGTTTGCGGTCTTTGGCACGCATCCATTCCAGAATCCTATTCAAGTGCACCGCGTGGTAGTAGTTAGGAATATGTGGGAGTTGTTGCCCCCCTTGATGTTTTCTCCTGAACAAAATATCATGTTTAAACCTGGGTGTTTTACTACCCCATACAAACGCGCGAATAAGACTCTGGACGTCTCGGAGCCAAAGCAGGGGGATGTGTAGCGGAAGGGTCTGGAGGAAGAATAAAATCCTAGGGAGAGCATTCATTTTGACAACGTTAATCCTTCCGAACCAGGAGAGTCTTAGTTTCTTCCATTTCAGGAAGTCTAGGCGAAGCCTAGTCAATAAGGGTTTAAAATTTAGGGAGAACAATTTGGAGAAGTCGTTGGTCAGTAACACCCCCAAATATTTTAGTTTATGATCGTGCCAGGTGAAAGGGAAGGCCTGCTTCAGGCTTTCTACTATAGCAGGAGGAGTAGTTAAATTCATGGCAATAGATTTGGAATAATTTATTTTGAAGTTAGAGAGGGTTCCAAACCTCTCAAATTCTGCCATCAGGTTTGGCAAAGAGGTGACCGGATTCGTGATTATGGCGAGTAGATCATCGGCATATAATGCCAGTTTGTATTCGGTCCCCCTTACCAACAAGCCCGAAATGTTTGGGTTGGCCCTAATACTTCGGGCTAATGTTTCCATGCAAAGGACAAAGAGCAATGGGGATAACGGGCATCCCTGTCGTGTGCCGTTGGAGATTGAAAAGGAGTCAGAAAGGGAGCCATTAATCCTAATTTTGGCGGACGGGGAGGTATAGAGGGATAGGATTCTGTGAAGACAGACGCTACCCAGTCCCAGATGCTTCAATATACCGGCCAGAAAGTCCCAGTCCACTCTGTCAAAAGCTTTTTCGGCATCGGTCGACAGTAGGATTGATGGGGATGAAAACCGGCCGGCATAGTGAACCATGCTGAGCACTTTAGAGGTATTGTCCCTAGCTTCTCGGCCTAAAACGAATCCAGCTTGATATCCATGTATCAAGTCAGGTAATAATAGTTTAAGGTGGTTTGCAATCAATTTGGCGAAAAGTTTTATATCTATATTTAATAGTGAGATTGGCCGGTAACTAGAGCAAAGACTGGGATCTTTACCCTCCTTAGGTAGAACTACAATATGGGCTTCAAGAGATTGTGGGGAGAAAGGCGATTGATCTGATATGGTGTTAAAGGCTCTTGTGAGTATAGGTATTAATTTCTCTTTGAAGGCTTTGTAGTAGGCAATAGTATATCCATCAGGGCCGGGACTCTTACCATTAGGAGAGGATTCAATAACTTTCTGAACCTCCTCAGTAGAAAACGGGGCATCTAGGTCTTCTACTTCTATTGCTGTTAGTGTGGGGAAATGTAAGGTCCGTAAATAGTCAGCTATGGCTGTTTGATGGGATGACCTGTCAATTCTTCCGGTTGGGCCAGAGAGGTTATACAGAGTGGAATAATATGTCCTGAAGGCCCTGGCTATGTGGGATGTCTGATGTTGGGGTTGGCCGTGATTATTTTTAATTGTATGAATAAAAGTAAGAGCACGTTGTTCTCTAAGTGCTTAGGCTAGTAGTTTTCCAGGCTTATTGCCCCACTGATAGTACCTGCTACGGCACTTCCGATAAGAAAACTTGACTCTATCAGCGAGTAACTTATTCAGGTCCGCCCTAGCAGTTTCGAGATCAGCATAGTGTTGTGGAGTTTGGGATTTTTTTGTGTAGAAGCTCGAGAGATTGTATCTTAGACAGTAAATCACCTCAGAGTTTCTTTCTCTGCTTTTTGCGGAAGGATCCTATTTGAACACAAACCCCTCTGATGACACATTTGTGAGCTTCCCAGACTGAGACTTTGGAAATATCATCTAAGTCGTTGGTACAAATGTAAGAGTCTAAAGCGTTGTCGATTCGGGACTTACAGTTTGCGTCCTGCAGGAAAGTGTCGTTAAAACGCCAGGACCATTGGCAATATGTGTTGGGAGGTAAGCGTAGGGTGAGGTTAACTGGGGCATGGTCTGACCATACAATCTGTCCTATAGAGGCATCAGACAGAAGGTGTAAATGTCGATGACTCAAAAATAAATAATCAATTCTGGAATAAGTCTGGTGTGGGTGTGAGAAATAGGAGTAATCTATATCAGTAGGGTGTGTTAATCTCCATGTATCGATCAGCTGGTGGTCGAGCAGGGCACGTCTCACTCCCCTATGCTCCCTCTCTGGCCTACAGGAAATCTTTTTAGAATTGTCCTGGCGGGGATCCAGGGTCCAATTCAGATCACCTCCCATCACAACCACCCCCTCCAAAAGAGGTTCCGCGTCTTCCGGAGCTGAGGATATAAAGGAAGGTTGTTTAGCGTTAGGAGCATATACATTCAAGAAAGAAACGTTGGCCATGTATATCGCATTTCACCAGCAACCCCCTACCCTCAGCTATTCTGTGGGAGGCAACATTGAGGACAGGCAGATGGCGAGCTAATAATATGGCTACGCCTAGTGTCTTACCAGCAGAGTTATTAGACAGGAACACATGCGGATAATAGTGACATTTTAGGGACGGTACGTGTCCTATCTTGAAGTGTGTTTCCTGAATAAATGCAACGTCAATTTTCTCATCTCTAAGCCATTTGAGAAGTTTAGATCTTTTTTCAGGAACATTCAGCCCTTTGACGTTAAGAGTAGTTACATGTAGATCATTCACCCCCATTATCAAACGAATTTAATCGCTTCACATTAGTCTTCTCTACGGCAGACCCTGGGAGAGGTGAGGAAGGAACAGCAAGGGGGGGGGGGGGATAAGAAAAAAGAGAAAGCAAGGAAAGGGAAAGAAAAAGATGTGGCGTTGGAAACCCCGCCAAAAAGTACTTTGACAATAAACAAAAATTATACTACTACAAAAAGGACTGCTGCAAAAAGGACAGGAGCGGAATCCTGCCGACTCCCGATCCAATGAAACAAGGGATGCAGCATAGTGGGGTGTTACAGGGGGCTCAGGACAGCGACCACCCCCAAGATAGAAACTAGATAAATATTTGGTATTACCGAGGTGTGCACTAGGCACATGTGAAAAAAAAAAATATAAAGTATAGAAATATATAAGTATATATGCTTGTATAATAGCGTACAGACAATCCTTAAATTATCAAGCCAGGATTCATGAAACCATAGCATCTGCACACTATTATCCAATTACAAAAAAGGACCAAAAAACAAAAACCAAAAACCGATCTCACTTGTGAGCAACATATAGCACTATTAAGAGAGAAAACGACTCAATGTATAACATAGGTGACAAATAAATTTACGTCCATTCGGGACGATACTTCTCATTCAGGGAGGCTTCGAAAGTCGTGGACCAGGAGTGGCACCCCGCATCCGTGGGGAGCGAACTTGCTGCCACGCGTCATCTGGAGGGAGTACAATAGGCAAGTCCGGCAGGTGGTGAAAGGCGTCCCAGTCTGGCACCGGAACCGGGGGGATTCCCAGGATCGTGAAAAAGGCCTGTAAATCTGAAGGTCTAGTGAGACTTGCGATTTTACCGCCATGGGAGACCTGGAGGGAGAAAGGGAAGCCCCATCGATATTTCAGCTCGAGTTTCCTAAGAGAATCTGTAAGAGGTTTCAAGGCACGACGTTGTTGTAGGGTCGACCAGGCAAGGTCAGGAAATATCTGAATCTTGTCGCCTTGAAAGTCAATGCTGTCCAGTTGACGGGCCGACCTCATTATTTCCTCTTTTTGGGCGTAATAATGGAGCCTACAAATAACGTCTCGTGGTCTGTCGGAGGGTAAGCCCCGAGGACGGAGGGCTCTGTGAGCTCTATCGAATGTAATGTCCATGTTCGGATCCAGGTCAATAAGTTCTCCAAATATCTTAGATAAGGCGGCTACCAGGTCTGTTTGTTGGATACTCTCAGGCAGGCCCCTGACTCTGATATTATTTCGCCGGCCGCGATTATCCATGTCCTCAATGTGTGATTTCAAGAAGGAAATATCATCCCGTTGTTGAGATAGCACTTCCCGAAATTTAGTCAAAGAGTCCACAGTAGACGATTCATGGCGTTCCAGGACATCAACTCGAGTCGCGATTTGTGACATATCTTGTCAGAGCGCTGTCACTTCCTGAGTGATGTGGATAGTAGACGAGCCTCCAAGGCTGAGAAGTCTTGTTTCGTAGGAAGTGTCCTTACATGAGACAATATTTCACTTATCTCCGCAGACAGAGAGAGGGCCTGTGGGGGCTCCGGAGTCCCAGGGGAGGCCATGTCGTCCACCGGGTCGTGTAAACTCGGGGAAGTCGGGACGTTAGAAGGAGCAGCGGGGGTTGAGGTTGGAGAAGTTAGGAACTGACGGAGATCTGATGAGCGTCGATTCGCGGGGGGTGGGATCGCGTCCGGCTTGGTCTTGGCCTTTTTCTTTATCCCCTTCACCATGAGATCGGTCTTTAAATAAAGCGGTTTAGAATTATACTTTCACATATCCTCGGCACTGTGAAGCTTGAGGGCCGTCGCCGTGCAAAAGCCCCCACGTGGTCTTAGGGTAGCATCAGGCAGGCCTACATAAGGCTAGGGGCCCATTCGTCCACTTGCAGTGGTGGTACATCTGATATAGCCCGATGGGGATGTAGTTGCGGGACCCCAGGCCACTGAGCAGGGAGTCAGCCAACGTATATATTGAATTGATGGGTGAGGGGAGCACTGTGGTTAGTTTTATAGTGCACTAAGGCCTATACGGCCCAGCCTTGTGAGTCTCCCCCCCTTCCCTTATACTCAGGTGCCTCAGGGTGTCCGTCCAGGGACCGCAGTCCCGTTCAGCAGCTTAACTGCAGAAAGAGCTCGGTACCTTTTATTTATTATAAGATGGCCGCCGAGCATCTTCCAGCGCCGTCCCGCTCGTCGGATTGCCGGGTCCCCGCCGGGCGGATATACAGCAGTAGGAGCCGGGGACAGGGAGACACATCTAGCCGCGGCTGGCGGCCAGCGGCAGCAGAAAGGACGGAGCTCCGTATAGTGTCCACGGCCCGAGCAGCGGGTTCCGGAGCCGTCCCCGGCCTAATGCCCAACTCGAGGCCCCTGCTTCTCCCAACCCCGCAGGCCGCAATCCGCGGGAGCAGTTAAAACTGCTCCCCGATTCCGCGGCACGTCAGGGATCCCAGCCGGGGGGCACAAGGAGGGCAGCAAAGGAAGTAGGGCGGCTTAGGAGGTGCAGAGGTAAGGAGACTGAGCAGTTTGGGCTATGGGTCTCGGGAGCTCTCTTCAGACATGTCTGCCTCCTTCAGCACCCAGACCACGCCCCCGACCGAGCAGTTCTTAGAACTCGCCCCGGTTATTTACCTAAGGTGGTGTCATCTTTTCACCTTAAATCAAGAGATTGTGGTTCCAGCCTTCATCTCTTCTGAATTGTCCTCCAAAGAACGGAACGGTCTTTGGATGTGGTACAGGATCTCCTTATATATGTGGAGAGGACTGCCTCTTTCTCTTACGTCCTAGAGGATGCTGGGGACTCCGTAAGGACCATGGGGTATAGACGGGCTCCGCAGGAGATAGGGCACCTAAAAAGAACTTTTACCATGGGTGTGCACTGGCTCCTCCCTCTATGCCCCTCCTCCAGACCTCTGTTAGATTCTGTGCCCAGAGGAGAAAGGGTGCACTGCAGAGAGCTCTCCAGAGTTTTCTGTTGAAAAATAATTTTGTTAGGTTTTTTTATTTTCAGGGAGTCCTGTTGGCAACAGGCTCCCTGCATCGTGGGACCGAGGAGAGAGAAGCAGAGCTGGCTTAACGGTTGGGCTCTGTTTCTAAGGCTACTGGACACCATTAGCTCCAGAGGGAGTCGGAACACAGGTCTCACCTGGGGTTCGTCCCGGAGCTGCGCCGCCGTCCTCCTGACAGATGCCGAAGATAGAAGCCGGGTGAGTATGAGAAGGCAGAAGACATCATAGGCGGCAGAAGACATCAGATCTTCATGAGGTAAGGCGCGCAGCGGTAAGCTGCGTGCCATTGCTCCCATTCACACACACAGAGCAGCACTGAAGGGTGCAGGGCGCAGGGGGGGGCGCCCTGGGCAGCAATAAACCTCACATTTGGGTACTGACAAGGTAGATTAGGCTGCTGGGCAGTAATTCTACGATCCCCCGCCATTTTCTATAAAAAAAATCACCGGGACCGAAGCCCGCCGTCGGGTGGGCGGAGCTTGATCCCCAGCACTAACCAGCGCCATTTTCTCCACAGAAGCTGCATGAGGAAAACGCTGGCTCCCTGATCTCTCCCCTGCTGAACATTCAGGCGGGAAAAAAGAGGAGGGGGGCACTTTGAGCGCAGTGAGTGGGAATCTGGTCATTTTATATATAAAAGCGCTATCTGGTCATATTTTTCCAGTGTTAAGCGCTGGGTGTGTGCTGGCATACTCTCACGCTGTCTCTCCTAAGGGCCTGGTTGGGGTTTTGTCCCCTTATAGGTTAATCCCTGTGTGTGGGGGGTGTCGGTACGTGGTGTCGACATGTCTGAAGCAGAAGGCTTTTCCAAGGAGGAGGTGGAGCAAATGAGTGGTGTGTCCCCGTCGGTTGTGACGACTCAGGAATGGATGGACATGTGGCATATGTTGAATGCAAGTGTGGCTTCTTTACATAAGAGGCTTGATAAGGCTGAATTAGGGGGGACATCAGGGGGTCAATCCTCGGATTAGACCGACTCACAGGGCCCGTCGGGGTCTCAAAAGCGTCCCTTAACACAAGACACTACTACCGACACTGACTCTGATTCCAGTGTCGACTATGACGAAGTGAAATTGCACCCTAGGGTGACAAAAAGCATTCAGTGTATGATTGTGGCAATAAGGGATGTGTTGCATATTGCGGATGACCCCTCGGTCCCCAACACAAGGGTGCACATGTTTAAGGGAAAGAAACAGATTATAAATTTTCCCACAGCTCATGAACTAAATGATTTCTTTGAAAAAGCTTGGGAGTCTCCGGAAAAGAGACTGCAGATACCCAAAATAATTTATATGGGATACCCCTTCCCTAAACAGAACAGGGAGCGTTGGGAATCACCTCCCACTGTGGACAAGGCCCTGACGCGCTTGTCCAAGAAAGTGGCGCTACCGTCTCCTGACACAGCTGCCCTTAGGGACCCTGCAGATCGCAGGGAGGAGACTACCTTAAAGTGTATTTATTCTCATACTGGAGCAGTCCTTAGACCAGGGGTGGGGAACCTTTTTTCTACCGAGGGCCATTTGGATATTTATAAAATCCTTCGGGGGCCGTACAAAAATTCTCAACTTAAAAAATTACCCTGCCCCCCAGTAGGTCTGCCCCTTAGAGGTACTGTGCGCGCACGCGCCCAAAAAATGGGTGTGGCCAGTTAAAATGGGACGTGATACACATATGCCCCCAATAGTGCGGTGCCAGATCCACAATTGCCCCCACAGTGCCAGGTATACAAATGCCCCTCACAGTGCCAGGTATACAAATGCCCCTCACAGTGCCAGGTATACAGATGTCCCCACAGTGCCAGGTATACAAATGCCCCCCACAGTGCCAGGTATACAAATGCCCCTCACAGTGCCAGGTATACAGATGTCCCCACAGTGCCAGGTATACAGATGTCCCCATAGTGCCAGGTATACAGATGCCCCCACAGTGCCAGGTATACAAATGCCCCTCACAGTGCCAGGTATACAGATGTCCCCACAGTGCCAGGTATACAGATGCCCCCACAGTGCCAGGTATACAAATGCCCCTCACAGTGCCAGTTATACAGATGTCCCCACAGTGCCAGGTATACAAATGCCCCCCACAGTGCCAGGTATACAAATGCCCCCCACAGTGCCAGGTATACAGATGCCCCCACAGTGCCAGGTATACAGATGCCCTCCCCTCTCCCCTCCGTGCTGCTTACTGTGGGACACGGAGGAGAGCGAGGCTGTCGGGTGGGAGGGGCGGCGTGTAGTACTTCAAACCAGCCGCCGGTTCGAGAGCCAATCGGAGCTCGCGGACCGGCAGCCGCGGCTCCTGATTGACTGCCGGTACGCGAGCTCTGATTGGCTCACGGACCGGCGGCTGGTTTGCAGTACTACACGCCGCCGCTCCCACTCGACAGCCGCGCTCTCCTCCCTGTCTCCCTGTTCTGACAGCTGAGACACGCTGCCGCCGGACTGAGCCGCAGCGTGTCTCACTGACACAAGCTGGTGGGCCGGATCAACGGCTTCGCGGGCCGTATACGGGCCGGAGGTTCCCCACCCCTGCCTTAGACCGACAATTGCGTCGGCATGGGTGTGTAGCGCGATTTCAGTTTGGACAGATGAGCTGACAGCTGATTTTGATAATATGGATAAGGATACTATATTCTTAACTCTAGCCCATATTAAAGACGCAGTCTTATTTATGAGAGATGCTCAAAGGGACATTGGATTGCTGGCTTCTAGGGCCAATGCCATGTCTATCTCAGCGAGAAGATCCTTATGGACTCGCCAATGGACGGGTGATGCGGATTCCAAAAAGCATATGGAAGTTCTACCCTATAAGGGAGATGTATTGTTTTGGGATGGGCTGACGGACCTGGTTTCCACAACTACAGCAGGTAAATCAAAATTTTTACCATTTATTCCCCAACAGCAAAAGAAAGCACCACCCTATCAGATGCAGTCCTTTTGGTCGCACAAGTCCAGAAGAGGTCGGGGATCCTCCTTCCTCGCCAGAGGTAAGGGCAGAGGCAAAGGAGCACCTGCTTCGGCAGGTGCCCAGGAACAAAAGTCCTCCCCGGCTACTCAAAAACACACAGCATGACGATGGGACTCTCCTGAGGGAGTCCGCACCGGTGGGGGCACGTCTTCGACTTTTCAGCCAGGCCTGGGTCAGCTCAGACCTGAATCCTTGGGTGTTGGAAATAGTTTCCCAGGGTTACAAACTGGAATTCAAGTCGGCCCTACCAGATTCCACATCGGAACGGGATGTAGTGTTAGCTGCAATTCAAACGCTGTGTCTACAGCAAGTAATAATCAGGGTTCCCCTGACCAAGCAGGGAAGAGGTAACTACTCAACCCTCTTTGTGGTCCCGAAACCGGATGGTTCGGTCAGACCGATTTTGAATCTGAAATCCCTAAACCTGTACATAAAAAGATTCAAATTCAAAATGGAATCACTCCGAGCGATAATAGCCAATATGGAGGAGGGGGAGTTTATGGTGTCTCTGGACATAAAGGATGCGTACCTTCATGTCCCCATATATGCCCCCCATCAGGAATACCTGAGATTCGCTGTACAGGATTGTCATTACCAATTTCAGACGTTGCCGTTTGGGCTTTCCACGGCCCCGAGGATTTTCACCAAGATAATGGCGGAAATGATGGTGGTCATGCGCAAGCATGGAGTCACAATTATCCCATACTTGGACGATCTCCTAATAAAAGCGAGATCCAGAGAGAAATTGCTGAGCAGTGTGGCGCTCTCTCTGAGTGTGCTTCAGCAACACGTTTGGATTCTGAATCTACCGAAGTCACAGTTGATTCCGACAACTCGACTAACGTTCCTAGGTATATAATGGATACGGAACAAATGAAGGTCTTTCTCCCACTGGAGAAAGCCCAGGACATCCAGAACATGGTCAGAGACCTGCTAAAACGAAAAGGGTGTCAGTTCACAAATGCATTCAAGTTCTGGGAAAAATGGTGGTGGCCTACGACCATGCAAGGACTTTTCAATGGGACCTTCTGGACAAGTGGTCGGGGTCCCATCTGCACTTACATCGGAAAATAACTCTGTCCCCAGGGGCCAGGGTGTCTCTCCTGTGGTGGTTGCAAAGTACTCACCTGCTGGAGGGTCGCAGGTTCGGAATTCAGGATTGGATCCTGGTTACCACGGACGCGAGCCTCCGAGGATGGGGAGCAGTCACACAAGGAAGAAATTTTCAGGGACTGTGGTCAGACCAGGAGTCCTGTCTACACATCAATGTGTTGGAACTCAGGGCCATTTACAACGGCCTTCGACAAGCGGAGAGTCTTCTTCGAAACCTACCGGTTCTGATTCAATCAGACAATGTCACAGCAGTGGCTCATGTGAACCGCCAAGGCGGGACAAGAAGCAGAGTCACGATGGTGGAAGCCACCAGGATTCTTCGCTGGGCGGAAAATCACGTAAGCTCTCTGTCAGCTGTCTTCATTTCGAGAGTGGACAACTGGGAAGCAGACTTCCTCAGCAGACACGATCTCCATCCAGGAGAGTGGGGACTTCATCAAGAAGTCTTTGCAGACGAAACGCGTCTTTGGGGAACTCCTCAAATAGACATGATGGCGTCACGCCTTAACAAAAAGCTTTGGAGGTATTGTGCCAGGTCTCGGGACCCTCAGGCAGTAGCAGTAGACGCTCTGGTAACACCGTTGGTGTTCAAATCGGTCTACGTGTTTCCTCCTCTTCCTCTCATCACAAAAGTGTTGAGGATCATAAGACGATGGAGAGTACAGACGATACTCGTTGTTCCAGACTGGCCTCGAAGGGCCTGGTACTCAGATCTACAAGAGATGCTCACAGGAGATCCCTGGCCTCTCCCTCTGAGGGAAGACCTGTTGCAACAGGGGCCCTGTGTATTTCAAGACTTACCGCGGTTACGTTTGACGGCATGGCGGTTGAACGCCGAATCCTAGCAGAAAAGGGGATTTCGAGAAGAGGTCATCCCTACTTTAATAAAGGCTAGGAAGGAGGTGACGGTAAAGCATTATCACCGTATCTGGCGAAAGTATGTGTCTTGGTGTGAGACCAAGAATGCATCTAAGGAAGATTTTCATCTGGGTCGTTTTCTCCACTTCCTACAGACAGGAGTGGATATGGGCCTGAAATTAGGCTCTGTTAAGGTACAGATTTCGGCCCCCTCGATTTTCTTTCAGAAGGAATTGGCTTCTCTTCCAGAAGTCCAGACGTTTGTAAAGGGAGTGCTGCACATCCAGCCCCCTTTTGTGCCTCCAGTGGCACCATGGGACCTGAACGTGGTGTTGCAGTTCCTAAAATCACACTGGTTTGAACCGCTTAACAAGGTTGAGTTGAAATTTCTTACCTGGAAGGTGGTCATGTTGTTGGCCTTAGCATCAGCAAGGCGAGTGTCAGAATTGGCGGCTTTGTCACACAAGAGCCCCTACTTGATTTTTCATGTGGATCGAGCTGAATTGAGGACACGTCCGCAATTTTTGCCTAAAGTGGTTTCTTCGTTCCATATGAATCAACCTATTGTGGTGTCTGTGACTACAAGTGACCTGGAGGATTCCAGATCCCTGGACGTAGTCAGGGCCTTAAAGATTTATGTAGCCAGGACGGCTAAAATTAGGAAAACAGAGGCTCTGTTTGTCCTGTATGCGGCCAATAAGATTGGCGCTCCTGCTTCAAAGCAGACTATTGCTCGCTGGATCTGTAATACGATTCAGCAGGCTCACTCTACGGCTGGATTGCCGGTACCAAATTCGGTTAAGGCCCATTCCACTAGGAAGGTGGGCTCTTCTTGGGCGGCTGCCCGAGGCGTTTCGGCATTACAGCTTTGCCGAGCGGCGACTTGGTCGGGGTCAAACACTTTTGCTAAATTCTACAAGTTTGATACCCTGGCTAGTGAGGACCTTGCGTTTGCTCAGTCGGTGCTGCAGAGTCATACGCACTCTCCCGCCCGATTGGATGCTTTGGTATAAACCCCATGGTCCTTACGGAGTCCCCAGCATCCTCTAGGACAGTGGTTCTCAAACTCAGTCCTCAGGACCCCACACAGTGCATGTTTTGCAGGTAACCCAGCAGGTGCACAGGTGTATTAATTACTCACTGACCCATTTTGAGAGGCCCACAGGCGGAGCTAATTATTTCACTTGTGATTCTGTGAGGAGACCTGCAAAACATGCACCGTGTGGGGTCCTGAGGACCGAGTTTGAGAACCTGTGCTCTAGGACATAAGAGAAAATAATATTTTAAACCTACCGGTAAATCTATTTCTCCTAGTCCGTAGAGGATGCTGGGCGCCCGTCCCAGTGCGGAAACTCTGCAAGACTTGTATATAGTTGTTGATTACATAAGGGTTATGTTACAGTTGGACTCGGTCTTGGACCGTTACTGTTGTTGTTCATACGGTTAACTGGTTATGTATGTTCCCGGGTTACATGGTATGATTGGTGTGGGCTGGTATGAATCTTGCCCTTGGATTTCTAAATCCTGCCTTGTATTGTCCATCTCCTCTGGGCACAGTTCTCTAACTGAGGTCTGGAGGAGGGGCATAGAGGGAGGAGCCAGTGCACACCCATGGTAAAAGTTCTTTTTAGGTGCCCTATCTCCTGCGGAGCCTGTCTATACCCCATGGTCCTTACGGAGTCCCCAGCATCCTCTACGCACTAGGAGAAATAGATTTACCGGTAGGTTTAAAATCTTATTATCAGGAGGTTAGATACCCTCTTCGTACTGTTTAGTTTCCACAAACATGGCTGGCCTGAGAATAAGCAAACCTTGGCCAGATGGATTAGAACGGTGATTGCACAAGCTTATGCGCAGGCTGAACTCCCGCTCCTGCTGCTTTTAAAGCCTATTCTACTCAGTCTGTTGGACCCTCTTGGGCGGCCCGTTGTTGCACGTCCGCACTACAATTGTACAAGGCGGCTACGTGGTCCTCAGCGAACACGTTTATAAGGTTATATGCCTTTGATACTTCCGCCTCCCAGGATGTTTCCTTTGGACGCCGGGTTTTCATACCCGCTAAGGTGCATCCCCTCCCTTGAGGAACTGCTTTAAGACATCCCCAATTTATTCCCTGTTGAACAGTGTACCCCGCTGCAGAAAAGGAGATTTATGGTATGAACTTACCTTTGTTAAATCTCTTTCTGCGATGTACACTGGGCTCCACAGGGCGCCCACCCTGACGCACTTAGCTTCTTTGGGTTTGTATGGCATTAGACGCTGATACCTTCTCCTGTCGTGAGAACGTGGATCTATATGACTAACATCTACCGTCTCTTTACCTGCTGCTGCATTGGACTGGTTAACAAAACTGAGCTCCAGTGCCTGGAGGCGGGGATATAGAGAAGGTGGTGCAGTGCCATCATGGGAACAGTCAAAGCTTTTAGCCTGTTGGTGCCTCGGATTAACATCGGGGTGTAGAGTTGGATCTTATTCCCTGTGGAATCCAGTATACCTCACAGAAAGAGATTTAACCATGGTAAGTCTACCATAAATCTCCTTATTTCATATTCTTTCACATGGGTTGTAAATGTTGCTTAAATGTAGAATATTAACACCAGTGTTTACATAGTATCAGTATCATTAATACTTATTGCCAATTTTTTTTTTTTATTATTTTATTAATACCTAAACTCCCTGCGCAACTCAATGAGGAAAAAGTGAAAGTAGTATTGGTCAATTTTAAGTTTAGTTTGTAAATACTGGTTTCCCTCTATATTTGTCCTGTAGCTGCCGCTCCTTCCTGTTGTATTGTCATAGCAGGAATCACTACGCCACCTGCAGTCTTACACATACAGTAGATGCTCAGAAAGTATTGTTTTAGCTTTCTGAGATAGTCTAATTTGCGGTATCTCCATGTTCCCCCTAAAGTGTATTGCGTTCTGTATCGCTGCCTTTTGTCATCCAAGTACAATAGTTTGATGTTGGATACAATAGAAAACTGCACAATGGATACATCAGCAGAGTAGAGTGAAGCGGTGTCGTATCCAGCGGCAACAAACACTAAACTGCTGATCTTGGATGATATAAAGCAGTGTTTTTAGTAAAAGTTACATAAAAGGTATGTACTAGATCACGCTGGTTGTATGTATAAACCCAGACATCTTATAATTTTGCATAATCCTTATTTGTGTAAATCCTTAACCGCTTGTCTCTGTTCGTTCCTTCATTACATGGGTGTAAGGTGATGAGGAGAACATAGAACGTTGGTTTGGGACAGCTTTGGGCTATAACATGTTGTCCATCGTGTCTGCTGTCTGGGTTGTTACCACATTTATTCTACATTTGTTTTAGATTTTAAGGGTCCATTAGTTCCATGTTGTAGATTCAGTTTAGTTGCCAGTAGAGCCGAGTGATCCTCGACTTGTAGCACCTCCAATACATGAGGTTTAGGACATCAGACTGTTTAACATGACTGTCAGTGAGGCTTAACGTAGAGAGAAATGTCTTATGGTTCAGGTGTTCGCCCTATTGTGTGGGAGTCCAGCTTCTGTGGTACTACAAGTGCCAGACAGCCATGCCTTCCTTTTACCAAATCTATTGTGTTAACTGTATTTTTAAATGGAAAGTTTACATAATAATGTAGGAGAAACCAATTAAAACTGACTGTTGCTTAACAATCTATTTCTGGTTATAGACTGCGTCAAGCTCATTGGTTGCTAAGCATTCGTAGGTCATTGTGTTTGTATATGTTTTATTTTCAGACCAAGGGCGGGAAGTATTAAAATACATTGTCGCTAATCGCATATGTACTAACAACACGGTGACAGAGGCCCCCCGCTATACCTGTCAGAAGGTGTGCGGAGGGGTCTCTGTGGGGGCTGTCACCTCCCAGCCCTGGAGGTGACGTTTGCTGGGAGTCCCTGGGCTCCTGCCTGCAGCCGGAAGCAGAAATGGCTGTGCTGCGGGGGAGAAGCTGGGGGCAGCCTGGACACAGAGGGAGGGGGGGGGGCTATACCCTTGGTGGCGAAAAACCCGGTGGCCGGATCTTACTACATATGAAAATGCGGTAAAACCCCAGAAAATATACGTTATGGTAAGAACTTATCCACAGGATAACAATGGGATATGATGGAGCAACAGCTGATTTGCACCAATCAGTCAAAGCTTTTCGGTCTCCCAGCATGCAACGGGCTCGTCCATATATCACTGCCCCCTGGCTCAGGCAAATCAGTTGTATTCCAAAGCTCAAGGCAGGAGCATTATGTAGAACCCTAATCAGGCGAGAAGAACACACATGCACACCCTTCCATACAAGAAGGAAGAGGTTAGTGAGTAAAAAAGCATCCTCTAATCAGGTGCGTCAGGGTGGGATCCCTGTGGACTTATGGTAAGAACTTTCTCCTAATGTATATTTCTCCGGCAGGGTCCACAGGTTATCCACAGGATAACAATGGGATTTCCCAAAGCAGTTTAGTGGTGGAGACACTCCTGATGCTCAGGAGAATTCTTCGCCCAAATTCAGCATCGTGAGAGGCAAAGGTATCCAAGGCATAATGTCTTAATGAATGTGTAAATGGAAGACCATATGGCTGCCTTACATATCTGTTCTGTATAAGCACCACATTGTGCTGCCCATGAAGGACCTACCTTACGAGTAGAGTGAACAGAGACATGAGCCGGAACAGGGAGATCAGCTTGAAAATATGCTTCGTCATTCAAAGTCATCTTGCCCATGTCTGCCTACCAGCAGGTCATCCTCTCTTATGAAATCCATAGAGAATGAAAAGAAAATATGCTTTTCTGATGACACTGGTACAATCCATGTATATCCTTAATGCACGGATCACGTCCAGCGATGTATCTCCCACAGAAAGGGTCCAGACCCTAAAAGGCCGGGACAATATTTCCTTTGTTAAGGTGGAACTTAGTCATCACCTTAGGAATATACCCAGATCTAGTTCTGAGAACTACTTTATCTGGATAACAATCAGAAATGGGGAACAATATGACAATCCCTAAGTCTGATATTCTTCTATCTGACGACTTAGTCAGTAGAAAAGACTTTAGTTGTCAACCATTTATAATCCATATTTTTAAGTGGTTCAAATGGGGCAACTTGAAGGACTTTCAGGACTAAACAAGTCCCACGGCACTGTAGGAAAAACAACCAAAGGTTGAATGCACAGCATACCCTGGAAAAAAGGTACGCACATCCTGTAAATTGGTCATTTACTTTTGGAACTCTACAGTCGATGCCGACCCTTGCTTCTCTCAAGGAAGCCATCTATTCCTGCCTGAAGGAATGCTAAGACCCTGGAAACTCTGAAAATTTTTTAGGGTCTCATTCACCTACAGCACCTGATGTTTGCAGATGTTCCCCATCCAAGTACTCACCAGGCCCAACACTGCATAGCTTCCCAGATCTGGTGAGATTGGGCATATCCAGTGTGGTGTGGCTGTAAATTTTCTTTCACTGCAACAATGAATATAGGCTTGCCATATTTGGTGATAAAAGCGAGCTAAGCAAGGATTCCTTGCTCTGAAACGGTTTGAAAATATCCTCTTGACCTGAGGATAGAGGTTTCAATGGCCACGCTGTTACGGAGACCCCCCGCAGACCACCTAACAGGTATCGCGGGGGGCCTCCGTCATCGCATTGCGATGTTGATCGCATATGTTAGTACATATGCAATCAACATCGCTGCGGTAACTGGCGAGGGGCGGCGATGTATGTTAATACATCCCGCCCCTAGAGTGGAATTGTGCATACTCCCTCCTGTCGATGCAGATACCATCAAACCCATCCCCGCATTGCCGTGTGAGCGGATACCGTTTGACTGTGTGGCAATTCCTGAATCCTATAGTGAACCCTGGATTTATTGTTGTGAGGTAAAAAATTACTCTCTACAGACGTGATCCAGTACAGCCCCCAAGTGAGTCATCTGATGTGACGAAACTGGAGACGATTTTCCCCAAGTTATGAGTCACTTGCCCCTGCAAACTCATTGCTGTTGCCGATGACAAGAACAATCTCTGTGACTGTACCAGGATTAAAGGAGCCTAGGTATGGGGAAAAACCTTAACCCCTGCTGGCGGAGATAAGGTGTTGTTACCCCCATATTTCTGGTAAATACTCCGGGGACTGTGTCAAACCCAAAGGGTAAAGCCTAAACTGAAAAAGGCTTTTCTGGAGGAATAGCCGAACATTGGATAACACTGGTGGACAAAGGTATAGGAACATGTAGGTAAGCCTCCTGTATCTCCAGGGAACCATAAAAAAAAACCCGTCTCCATGCCACACATAAGGAGCTTATGATTCCATGTTTCCAAATGTATTTACTCAGAAATTTTCCGGATTGAGCATGAATCGAAATGACTCCTTTGGCTTCCGACTAAGCCAGGTTGAAGAAACCTTGTCCTTATTTGCCAGAGGAACTGGAATGACTATTACTGACCAAAGCAAATTTCTGACCTGCTTCTTGCAAAGTCAGGCCTTCGTCTATAGCAGAGATAGGCTGTCTTGAAGGCGAAACCATAACTAAGATACCATTCCAGGTCTGTGTGACCTGAGGAATTCGGCTCCCCAACCTGGGGTCTCCCAGGCGGAGCCCACACCATCAGCTGATGGTTTAATTTTTCTACAGTACCTGGTATTCCCCGATAGCCATCCGAGTACTAACCAGGCCCACACTGTAGTTCTTCTGGTAGCTCAATGGTTTCCTAGTCTCAAATAACACTGACATGGGATTCAGCCTATGACAGGCTTCTATTGATAGTGTAATACCAACACGTGAACTGTATGTGGAAGGAACCTGACTTTCTTGGAGTCTGCTTCTGACTCCGGAATATCTGTCAATTCTTACCAAAAAGGAATATTTTCAGAACAAGACAATGATTCCACCTACAGCACCTGGTATTTGCAGATGTTTCTCACCAGGCCCCACACTGCATAGCTTCCAAGATCTGGTGAGATTGGGCATATTCAGTGTGGTATGGCTGTAGATCTTCCACTTACCCAGCTAAACTGCTCTATAAGCAGGTATAGTTAGGGCTGATGCCCTGGAGTAAATATTTTGCCACTATCCAAGCTTCCAGGAACATTGCCGTTTTTTATATGAGCCATATGAGTTTCTTGCTCTACTGAAAAATCTTCCAATGCATCAGTCCAGGCAACCACTGCCTTTGCCATTTAAGCCGAAGCGAAGGCTTGACCTCATGACTGCCCTAGACAGGAAAATTGAAAGCAAAGCTATTGTAGATTCTCCTTATCTACTTTAGGAGCCATCTCCCCTTTTTTTAAACAATCCCCAGCTGCAAGCAGATCATAGGAATTCCATTTCTTAGGAATTCTAATTTTTTATTGGGCGTAACCCAAACCTCTTCCATGATTTCCATCAGCTGATCTTGGAACTCAAGTATTGGGTTGTTTAAACACAGGTGACTTGGTTTGTAACACATGCTATGCTGTATCCTCTAAGAATAAGATGGCTTCATTGCTTTCAATTAACTCGGGTATATTTGAGACCTGAGACTTATCTCTTTTTCATATGATGAAGTAGAATAATTTAGCTTTCATCTTATGATGAATCTAAACAATGTGTAGCCTGCGAGGGTGAAGGTTTACTTACCACTGGATCTGAGAAGCTGCTGCTGTATGTAAGGGTTTGTAACCCTATTCCTGGTACAGGATTTTGGGGGATTATCCATCTAATTTACTGGATTAAGCTTGTGTAAATATAGCCCAAGGTGGATACACTTGTACCTGCATCCGCCTTGCCTGCAGAGCTAAAACATTATGCAAGCCATCCTGAACCAGATCATAAGAGGATAATACAGCTTCAAAATATGGTATGCGTGTCCTCACCATTGCCACTTTATTGCATGATAATCAACATTTCCACAGTGTACTATACAATTTTGTGACTGTCACTTTAA
The DNA here is from genome assembly GCF_028390025.1 of Pseudophryne corroboree. Lineage (NCBI taxonomy): Eukaryota > Metazoa > Chordata > Amphibia > Anura > Myobatrachidae > Pseudophryne > Pseudophryne corroboree. The sequence goes on from NC_086452.1 coordinate 750,031, forward strand.
CCTTTTTTCTTTAAAATTATATCCATTCAATCCTACTCATGCACCAGCATTGAGGATCTGCAAAGCAAACTGACAAACATGCAGCAAAATCAGCATCATACTAGCAGTCAGTCACATGTTATACATTAGTATATTAAGCAATATGAGCACATTATCAACTACAATATTATTTTAAGTATGTAGGAGAACACATTTACTGAATCATGTTTAACATATCTAACGTATTCAGGCACAATGCCACAAACAACAGTAATGGTATACAGACTCATATGCAATAGGCACTTATCTAACTATTCATACTCAAAACAGTAGAGATTTAGTGCTATATAGCCCGTACTCAGTAGAGTGGGATACAGGGAGACTCATCCCGCTTCCAGGATCGATCAATACGTTCGCGAACGCTGAGTTTAATCCAGATGCTACTAGTGTACACTGCCGCTCCATGAACCTATAATGAACTCAGACGCACCGGTCACACAGCCACCTATGCTACGACCAGGTTCCCTCGTCTCCCAGTGTAGCTGGTAGCGTCTGAGACAGAAGCGAGGAAACAGTTCATGGCGGGAGACTCGGTGGAAACTGGTCATGAACCGGGGGGAGGGGTGACCAGGAGAGCGTCTGACTCCTCACTGCAGACATCAACCCTAGGGATCGAAGCCTCAACTAATCCTGGTGCCTTATGATCCCTAAAGCCTAGCGCTGGAGCACCCGTGGTGGCAGCGCATCAGCTACTGTTTGGTAGTCTCCTCCCAATACAGTGCGGCTGTGTCCGTATTCCCCGACTACGTGGAACCGATGCCTTACCTTCTCCCCATGCTCCGGCCACAGCCTGGTAATGCCTGCTGGGCCTGCTAGTATATCTGACAGATGCCCGCCGAAACAGCACTGTACTCGTGGGTAAGTGTTGTCGCGACCCGGCGGAGAGTTGTTGGAGCGACTCTTTCCAATATGTGTACAAGACGCTGTTTAGAAATATCACTCAAAACATAGTAAGACTATAAAATAAAATAAGAAAGCTTAGGGCTGCTAACAAACCAGCAGCTCTATGACCATGGTCCGGCTCCAGCCGCACCAAACACAAAACTGATTTGCCTGAGCCAGTGGGCGGGATATATGGACGGGCCCGTTGCATCCTGGGAGGTCAGAAAGCTTTTGATCGTTTGGTGCCAATCCGCTGTCGCTCCATCATATCCCATTATTATCCTGCGGATAACCTGTGGACCCTGCCGGAGAAAAGGGGGTTTTACCACATTTTCCCTTTAGTACATCCCGTCGTGAGAATTGTACTTGTTAGTATATAGCAGTGGTTCACAAACTTTTCTGAATCACGGAGCCCTAGAGGATCAGTATTTCTCTTGACATCCTAGTGGATGCTGGGTACTCCGTAAGGACCATGGGGAATAGACGGGCTCCGCAGGAGACTGGGCACTCTTTAAAGAAAGATTAGGTACTACATCTGGTGTGCACTGGCTCCTCCCTCTATGCCCCTCCTCCAGACCTCAGTTAGAATCTGTGCCCGGCCAGAGCTGGATGCACTTAGTGGGTTCTCCTGAGTTCACTAAAAAAGAAAGTATTTGTTAGGTTTTTTATTTTCAGTGAGATCTGCTGGCAACAGACTCACTGCTACGTGGGACTTAGGGGAGAGAAGCAAACCTACCTGCTTGCAGCTAGCTTGTGCTTCTAAGGCTACTGGACACCATTAGCTCCAGAGGGATCGAACACAGGGCCCGATCTTGATCGTCCGTTCCCGGAGCCGCGCCGCCGTCCCCATTGCAGAGCCAGAAGACGGAAGATTCCAGAGAAAATCGGCGGCTGAAGACTCCGGTCTTCAATAAGGTAGCGCACAGCACTGCAGCTGTGCGCCATTGCTCCCACAGCACACCACACGTTCCGGTCACTGGTGGGTGCAGGGCGCTGGGGGGGGGGGGGCGCCCTGGGCTGCAATTAGTATACCTTACTTGGCAAAATGCACATAATACAGTTCTAAACTGTATATGTGCCTAATCCCCCGCCATAAATATTATTAAAAAAGCGGGAGAAGCCCGCCGCTGAAGGGGTGGGGCTATCTTCCTCAGCACAGCCAGCGCCATTTTCTCTTCACAGCTCCGCTGGAAGGACGCTCCCCAGGCTCTCCCCTGCAGTATACACTACGGAAAGGGTAAAAAAAGAGAGGGGGGGCACATAAATTTAGGCGCAAATTGTGATAATAAGCAGCTATTGGGGGAAAATTCACTTTGTATTAGTGTAAATCCCTCTGTTATATAGCGCTCTGGTGTGTGCTGGCATACTCTCTCTCTGTCTCCCCAAAGGACTTTGTGGGGTCCTGTCCTCAGTCAGAGCAGTGTGTGTGTGTGTGTGTGTGTGCGTGTGTGTGTGTGTGTGTGTGTGCGTGTGTGTGTGTGTGTGTGCGGTGTGTCGGTACGGCTGTGTCGACATGTTTGATGAGGACGCTTACGTGGAGGCGGAGCAGGAGCCGATAAGTGTGATGTCGCCCCTGCGGGGCCGACACCAGAGTGGATGGATATGTGGAAGGTATTAACCAACAGTGTCAACTCCTTGCATAAAAGGTTCGATGACGTAACAGCTTTGGGACAGCCGGCATCTCAGCCCGCGCCTGCCCAAGCGTCTCAGAGGCCATCAGGGGCTCAAAAACGCCCGCTACCTCAGATGGCAGACACAGATGTCGACACGGAGTCTGACTCCAGTGTCGACGAGGATGAGACAAATGTACAATCCACAAGGGCCATTCGATGCATGATTACGGCAATGAAAAATGTGTTGCACATTTCTGACATTAACCCGGTTACCACAAAAAAGGGTATTATGTTTGGGGAGAAAAAGCAGCCAGTGACTTTTCCCCCATCTGTTGAGTTAAATGAATTGTGTGAAGAAGCGTGGTGTTCCCCAGATAAGAAACTAGTGATTTCTAAGCGGTTACTAATGGCGTACCCTTTCCCGCCAACGGATAGGTTACGCTGGGAGACATCCCCTAGGGTGGACAAGGCGCTCACACGCTTATCAAAAAAGGTGGCACTGCCGTCTCAGGATACGGCCGCCTTAAAGGAGCCTGCAGATAGAAAGCAGGAGGCTATCCTGAAGTCTGTGTATACACACTCAGGTACTATACTGCGACCTGCTATTGCTTCAGCATGGATGTGTAGTGCTGCAGCAGCATGGTCTGATTCCCTGTCAGATAACATTGATTTCCTTGACAGGGATACTATTTTGCTAACCATAGAGCATATTAAAGACGTAGTCTTATATATGAGGGATGCACAGAGGGACATTTGCCGGCTGGCATCTAGAATTAATGCAATGTCCATTTCTGCCAGGAGAGTATTATGGACTCTGCAGTGGACAGGTGATGCTGATTCTAAAAGGCACATGGAAGTTTTGCCTTATAAGGGTGAGGAATTGTTTGGGGACGGTCTCTCGGACCTCGTGTCCACAGCAACAGCTGGGAAGTCGACCTTTTTACCTCAGGTTCCCTCACAGCCTAAGAAAGCACCGTATTATCAAGTACAGTCCTTTCGGCTCCAGAAAGGCAAGCGGGTCAGAGGCGCGTCCTTTCTGCCCAGAGGCAGGGGTAGAGGGAAAAAGCTGCACCAGACAGCCAGTTCCCAAAAACAAAAATCCTCCCCTGCTTCCACTAAGTCCACCGCATGACGCTGGGGCTCCACAGGTGGAGCCAGGTGTGGTGGGGGCCCGTCTCCGGAACTTCAGCGACCAGTGGGTTCGCTCACAGGTAGATCTCTGGGTTCTACATGTGGTATCTCAGGGATACAAGCTGGAGTTCGAGACGTCTCCCCCTCGCCGTTACCTCAAATCAGCCTTGCCAGCTACTCCCAAGGAAAGGGAGGTAGTACTGGCGGCAATTCACAAGCTGTACCTCCAGCAGGTGATAATCAAAGTTCCCCTCCTTCAACAGGGACGGGGTTACTATTCCACAATGTTTGTGGTACCGAAACCAGACGGTTCGGTGAGACCCATTCTAAATTTGAAATCCTTGAACACTTATATAAGGAAGTTCAAGTTCAAAATGGAATCGCTAAGGGCGGTTATTGCAAGCCTGGAAGAGGGAGATTTTATGGTATCACTGGACATCAAGGATGCTTACCTACATGTCCCCATTTACCCACCTCACCAGGAGTACCTCCGATTTGTGGTACAGGACTGCCATTACCAATTCCAGACGTTGCCGTTTGGTCTATCCACGGCACCGAGGGTATTTACCAAGGTAATGGCCGAAATGATGATACTCCTTCGAAAGAAGGGAGTTATAATTATCCCGTACTTGGACGATCTCCTTATAAAGGCGAGGTCCATGGAGCAGTTGTTGGTCGGAGTAGCACTATCTCAGGAACGGCTGGATTCTGAATATCCCAAAGTCGCAGCTGGTTCCTACGACGCGTCTGCTGTTCTTGGGTATGATTCTGGACACAGAACAGAAGAAGGTGTTTCTCCCGGAGGAGAAGGCCAAGGAGTTGTCATCTCTGGTCAGAGAACTCCTGAAACCAAAACAGGTGTCGGTGCATCACTGCACGCGAGTCCTGGGAAAGATGGTAGCTTCTTACGAAGCAATTCCCTTCGGCAGGTTCCATGCAAGGATCTTTCAGTGGGATCTGTTAGACAAGTGGTCCGGATCGCATCTTCAGATGCATCGGTTGATCACCCTGTCCCCGAGGGCCAGGGTGTCTCTGCTGTGGTGGCTACAGAGTGCTCATCTTCTCGATGGCCGCAGATTCGGCATTCAGGACTGGGTCCTGGTGACCACGGATGCAAGCCTCCGAGGTTGGGGGGCAGTCACTCAGGGAAGAAACTTCCAAGGACAATGGTCAAGTGAGGAGACTTCCCTACACATAAATATTCTGGAACTAAGGGCCATTTACAATGCCCTAAGTCAAGCAAAACCCCTGCTTCAAAACCGGCCGGTGCTGATTCAGTCAGACAACATCACGGCGGTCGCCCATGTAAACCGACAGGGCGGCACAAGAAGCAGGATGGCAATGGCAGAAGCCACAAGGATTCTCCGATGGGCGGAGAATCACGTGATAGCACTGTCAGCAGTGTTCATTCCGGGAGTGGACAACTGGGAAGCAGACTTCCTCAGCAGGCACGACCTCCACCCGGGAGAGTGGGGACTTCATCCAGAAGTCTTCCAGCTGCTTGTAAATCGTTTGGAAAGGCCACAGGTGGACATGATGGCGTCCCGCCTCAACAAAAAGCTAAAAAGATATTGCGCCAGGTCAAGGGACCCTCAGGCGATAGCTGTGGACGCTCTAGTGACACCGTGGGTGTACCAGTCGGTTTATGTGTTCCCTCCTCTTCCTCTCATACCAAAGGTACTGAGTCCAGAATCATACCCAAGAACAGCAGACTCATCGTTCCGGATTGGCCAAGAAGAACTTGGTACCCGGAACTACAAGAAATGATCTCAGAGGACCCTTGGCCTCTGCCGCTCCAAAAGGACCTGCTACAGCAGGGGCCCTGTCTGTTCCAATACTTACCGCGGCTGCGTTTGACGGCATGGCGGTTGAACGCCGGATCCTGATGGAAAAGGGCATTCCGGTTGAAGTCATTCCTACGCTGATAAAAGCTAGGAAGGATGTGACAGCAAAACATTATCACCGCATATGGCAAAAATATGTTGCTTGGTGTGAGGCTATGAAGGCCCCAACAGAGGAATTTCAGCTGGGTCGATTTCTGCACTTCCTACAGTCAGGAGTGACTATGGGCCTAAAATTGGGATCCATAAAAGTCCAGATTTCGGCCCTGTCTATTTTCTTTCAAAAAGAACTGGCTTCACTGCCTGAAGTTCAGACGTTTGTTAAGGGAGTGCTGCATATTCAGCCCCCTTTTGTGCCTCCAGTGGCACCTTGGGATCTCAACGTAGTGTTGGATTTCCTAAAATCACATTGGTTTGAGCCACTTCAGACCGTGGAGTTGAAGTATCTCACGTGGAAAGTGGTCATGCTTTTGGCCTTGGCTTCGGCTAGGCGTGTGTCAGAATTGGCGGCTTTGTCATGTAAAAGCCCTTATCTGATCTTCCATATGGACAGGGCAGAATTGAGGACTTGTCCCCAATTTCTCCCTAAGGTGGTATCAGCGTTTCATTTGAACCAACCTATTGTGGTGCCTGCGGCTACTCGGGACTTGGAGGATTCCAAGTTGCTGGACGTAGTCCGGGCCCTGAAAATCTATGTTTCCAGGACGGCTAGAGTCAGAAAAACTGACTCGCTGTTTATCCTGCATGCACCCAACAAGCTGGGTGCTCCTGCTTCGAAGCAGACTATTGCTCGCTGAATCTGTAGCACGATTCAACTTGCACATTCTGCGGCTGGACTGCCGCATCCTAAATCAGTAAAAGCCCATTCCACGAGGAAGGTGGGCTCTTCTTGGGCGGCTGCTCGAGGAGTCTCGGCTTTACAACTTTGCCGAGCTGCTACCTGGTCGGGATCAAACACGTTTGCAAAATTCTACAAGTTTGATACCCTGGCTGAGGAGGACCTTGAGTTTGCTCATTCGGTGCTGCAGAGTCATCCGCACTCTTCCGCCCGTTTGGGAGCTTTGCTATAATCCCCATGGTCCTTACGGAGTACCCAGCATCCACTAGGACGTCAGAGAAAATAAGAATTTACTCACCGGTAATTCTATTTCTCGTAGTCCGTAGTGGATGCTGGGAGCCCGTCCCAAGTGCGGACTTCTGCAATACTTGTATATAGTTATTGCTTAACTATAGGGTTATTGTTCTGAGCCATCTGTTGAATGAGGCTCAGCTATTGTTCATACTGTTAACTGGGTATAGTTATCACAAGTTGTACGGTGTGATTGGTGTGGCTGGTATGAGTCTTACCCTGGATTCCAAATCCTTTCCTAGTAATGTCAGCTCTTCCGGGCACAGTTTCCCTAACTGAGGTCTGGAGGAGGGGCATAGAGGGTGTGAGGATACCGGGTGACCTGGGTATCCTGGGGTTCAGGGATCACACTGTGGAGCCGGTTATAATGAAAAACAAGGTGATCTTTATTCAGGGAGACCCAGAAATCCAGTGAACAGCAAGCAGGGTTATACTAATAATGTCCACTCAGAGTTCAGCAAAGTCCTTACCAGCTGCTGTATATCTCCTCCAGGCCTGGGCAGTAATGACAGCTGAAGCAGGGCACACAGAGTGGCTGGTCACTGATGACACTGAGAGGGGACAACACCCCAACCTCCAGTGAGTCTAGCTGTGCACCATCACCTCCACACACACACAGTCTCCTTCTCCCAGCCACGTCCTCCCCCCACAATTCCCCCTTGCTGGTTCCTTCTCTCTCCTCCTTTCTGATTGGTGGATCATGCTGTCAGTCTTTCCAGAGGGGAAGGAGGAGGGCTTTTCTAAAAGGAACACTCCCCTGCTGTCTGCTTCTGGGATACTTCCTGTGTGTGACTTCTGCAGACTGAGGGCTTCAATTTAAGAACTCAGAACTTGGGCCATAGGATTAACTCTTTCCTTTTTAACATGAAAGCATGTCCTAGACATCCCTTTCCCTGGTCTCCTCACATACCTCCCCCTTCTTAAATCGAGGAGACAGGCATGATGCCAATGTTGGAGTCCTGACTGTTGTCTCGGCCCGAAGGTCTGCGAAGTCTGGCATTTGTTTCCTCACGTCTGGATAACCCGTCAGCATTGTGATGGTCTCGTCCCTTTTTGTGAGAAATAGAAAAGTTGAAACCTTGTAACGCCAAACTCCACCTCAACAACCTCCCATTTTCCCCTGAGGTTCTGTTTAGCCAATTTAACGGGTTATGGTCAGTAATAACAGTGAATTCTTTACCATAGAGATAAGGTTGTAGTTTCTTTAAGGCCCAGACTATGGCTAGACACTCCTTCTCAATAGTGGCATAGGCTATCTCTCGGTCAGCTAGCTTACGAGATAGATACACAATTGGGTGTTCCCTACCATCTTCTCCCACCTGGCACAACACTGCCCCAAGTCCACACCCCGAAGCGTCTGTCTGCACAATAAACTTTTTATTGTAGTCAGGGGCAGCCAACACTGGGGCTCGAGTCAGCGTGTCTTTTAAGATGGTGAAGGCTTGCTCACACTCAACAGTCCATTCGATCTTCCGAGCATATCTCTTTTTGGTCAAGTCCGTTAGGGCCTTGGCCACGGTGCTGTAATGTGGTATGAATTTTCTGTAATAGCCAGCAACCCCAAGGAAGGCCCGCACTTGCTTCTGGTTGACAGGTCGGGGCCAGTTGACAATAGCCTCCACCTTTGCCGGTTCTGGTCTAATAGATCCTCCTCCAACCCGATGTCCTAGGTACTGAACCTCAGCCATCCCCATCTGACATTTATCTGGGCGTATGGTGAGCCCGGCCTGTCTCATCCTTTTGAGCACTTCTGCCACATGAGTTAAATGGTCTGCCCAGGTATGCCTGAAGATGGCGATATCATCGAGGTAGGCTTGTGCAAAGTCTTGACATCCCTCCAGTAGGTCATTCACCATTCGCTGGAATGTGGCAGGGGCGTTCTTCATCCCGAAAGGCATGGTAGTACACTCAAAGAGTCCTATGGGTGTGATGAAGGCAGAACGCTCCTGGGCTTCTTTGGTAAGTGGGATTTGCCAGTAACCCTTGCTTAAGTCCAGCGTTGAGACGAACTTGGCCCCTCCAATCCGGTCCAGTAGCTCGTCAATACGGGGCATAGGGTAAGCATCAGTTATGGTTACTTCATTCAATTTGCGATAGTCCACGCAAAACCGTGTAGTCCCATCTTTCTTGGGAACCAACACGACCCCAGCGGCCCATGGGCTTTTAGATGGCACAATGACCCCCAAAGCTAGCATCTCTTTGATCTCAGTCTTCACCTGTCTCATAACATCTGGGGTCATTCGGTAAGCGACTTGTCGGATGGGCTTACTGTTCCCAGTGTCCACATGGTGAGTGGTCAGGTGAGTTCGACCAGGTTGACATGAAAACTGGGCTTGTTCAGCCTCTAAGATCCTCTGCATCTCTTGCTGCTGTGCCGTATTCAATTGTAGTCCCACCTGGACTGATTCCACTCCCTTATTCTCTTTAGCAGCTCCCAAAAGGTCAGGCAATGGATCAGTTTCTGGTGTCTCCATCGGAGGGCAACATACCATCATGACCGCTACTTGACGATCTCTATAAGCTTTAATTCTATTTATATGGAAGGTGCGTAGGCGCTTCCCTCCCTTATCCAGGGCGATCACATAATTGACCGGTCCGGTGCGCCTTACCACTGTATACGTTCCATCCCAGGTGGCTTGCAGTTTGTTTCTACGCACTGGGATAAGCACCATGACCTTTTGCCCTGGATTCAACTCATGGTCTTGAGCGTGGGCATCGTACCATTCCCTTTGTTTCTCTTGTGATTCCCGGAGATGCTCTTGGGTTAACTGTAGCAATCTTCTCATCCGATTCCGCATGTTCTCTACATATTGTAAAATGGGCTGCTGGTGTTCTTGGAAAGTTCCCTCCCAACTCTCTTTGACCAGGTCTAGGGGCCCCCGCACTTTCCGGCCGTACAGAAGTTCAAACGGGGAATATCCGGTAGATGCTTGTGGAACTTCCCGATAAGCAAATAGAAGCTGTTGCAGGGCTCTCTCCCAGTCCCTCCCCTCGGACTGTACGTAAGCTTGTAGGAGTCTTTTCAGCGTTCCATTGAATCTTTCACATAGTCCATTGGTCTGAGGATGATAAGGGGTGGTCCGAAGAGGCCGAACCCCCCACTTTTCCCACAGGGTTTGCATTAGTTCACCTTGGAATTGAGGCCCTTGGTCTGTGACGACTTCCTGTGGATATCCGACCCGACTGAATATGTCCGTCAGTGCTTGCGCAACATGTTCCGTGTCAATGGATGACAGGGCCACGGCTTCAGGGTAACGTGTCGTAAAGTCCACCAGTGTTAAGATGTACTTCTTGCCCGTGTGACTGGGAATAGCTAATGGTCCAACTAGGTCTATGGCAACACGGGCAAAGGGCTCCCCTATAATAGGTAATGGGTGCAGAAAAGCTTTCTGTTGGGGCTTTCCCAGTCTCTGACAGGTATCACAGGTGTCCCGATACTGCTTAACGTCTCTAGAAATCCGTGGCCAGAAGAAATTCCGCAACAATCGGGCCAAAGTTTTCCGGGTGCCAAAATGGCCAGCTGCAGGGATGTCGTGGGCAAGAGCTAGTAATTGTGCTCTGTATTGTGTAGGTACCACCAACTGTTTAGTAGGCATGACTGCTTCCTGTCCGGGCCGAGGGATGACCACTCGGTACAGTAATTCCTCTTCCCACACTATCTTACTTCCATCAGCTGTTTCCAACCCCAGTTCGGCTGCACTCCTCAATTTGCTCAGGGAGGGGTCAGTCCGTTGGGCCTGTCGGAACTCACTCCGGTCCACCTCCCCCAAGTCTACCTCTAAAGTACTGGACAATGAACTAGAGTCACTCACCATTGTCTGGGTAGGCTGATTCTGGTCCATATCTGTAGCCTGGGTCACCTCTCTTCGTGTTTGGCTTCTGGTTACCACCTGGACGAAGCGTGTCACTAGTCCTTGTCCCAGAATCATTCCCGAGGATTACCTTGGCTGGTAGCCCCTTGAGCACTCCGACTTCCACGATTCCTTGGTCAGCTCCCCAGTCCAGATGTATCTTGGCAACAGGGATATCGGCCTGTTGTCCCCCGGCAGTGGCAATTCGCACATACTGTCCAGGTATCACCTGGGAGGCAGGAATCAGGTCTGGCTCAATCAACGTAAGTGAGGCCCCAGAGTCTCGTAGGCCCTGTACCTGCTGGTTCTCCACTATCACAGTCTGTAGGTGCCCTCGCATATTCCAGGGAGTCGCCTTCTCCTCCCCCAGAACCAAGTCCACAATATACACTCCACCCATCATCCCATCCATATCTGACTGGACGACCTCCTCACCATACTCCTCCGTGGGGTAACATACCACAGAGACTGGAGCCGGTCTAGCCCCAGGGAATGGCCCTCTTGTGCGTGGACAGTCCCTAAGCACGTGTCCTGGTTGATTGCAGCGATAACACTTCCGAGGTTCTGGGTTAGCCACTCTGAATCTGGGTGGCTGATAAGTGATGTTTTTGATAGGGCCTCCTTTATTACTATCTTTGACTTGCGGTTCTTTATCAGAGAGCTTCTCCACTCGTGGGGTTCTTGTACCGCCTGCTGCACTGAAGATTCTCCATTGCGGACGATTGGCTATATATTCATCAGCCCATTCCGCAGCTTGTTCAGGTGTACTGGGCTTCCTGTCTGCGACCCACTCCCGTACCTCTGGTGCCATCTTAATCATTAGCTGTTCTACCACAATTAAGTTGACAATCTGCTCCACAGTGGAGGCCTGTCTTCCTTCAAGCCATTTCCCACAGGCTTGCCGTAGCTGACTAGCAAACTCTTGGTAGGAATCAGTTCCACCTTTATTCAGTGTCCTGAATTTAAGACGATAGAATTCTGCAGTTATCTGGAACTTAGCAAGCAATGCTTTCTTTATAAAGGCATAGACTCCACATTCCTGGGGGGTTAGGGCCCGATAGGCTTCCAGAGCCCTGCCAGTGAGACTTGGCCCCAAGTACTTTGGCCAGTCAGCTGGCTCTATTCCATGCACCCCCATGAGATTTTCAAAGATCTGGAGGTGAGTGTCAATGTCGGTTTCATTTTCCCGAAATGTGGGAACATCCTTAAATCCCAAGCGTCGCTTCTCTTGTTCAAAACTTCGGGGGGACTCCGGAATTCCACTGCCAGCAGGAATTTGTACTCCTAGTATAGCTTGGATCACTCCAGCTCTCTCCTGTGGGGTCGCACCTTCGCCTAGCGCCTTCAGCAAGCTCTGCAGTATGGCAGGAGTGGCATCGGTCAACTCTGGTAACTTATTGGATGAATTACTACCAATGCCTGTTGGTCCCTCTTCATCATCACTCAGGTGGTCAGGATCCTCTGGGTGCCCCCGATCCCACTCCAACAACCGAAGTACCAGAGTTTCCCTGGTCTCAGTCCCATCATAAGTAATTCCCTTCATCCTGCAAAATCCTTGTAGGTGAGGTTTCCGAGCTGTACGGTAAAACTTCTCCTGCTCTCTCATTGCATTCTCCCCTTGACTGCTGGCCACAACTGCTGGCTGACTCTCCATGCTGATACTTTGTGTATTAGCTCCCTGGAAACTCTCTCCCTGGAAACACTACAGGAACTGTGTGATATCCCACCGCTGCCGCCAAATGTGAGGATACCGGGTGACCTGGGTATCCTGGGGTTCAGGGATCACACTGTGGAGCCGGTTATAATGAAAAACAAGGTGATCTTTATTCAGGGAGACCCAGAAATCCAGTGAATAGCAAGCAGGGTTATACTAATAATGTCCACTCAGAGTTCAGCAAAGTCCTTACCAGCTGCTGTATATCTCCTCCAGGCCTGGGCAGTAATGACAGCTGTAGCAGGGCACACAGAGTGGCTGGTCACTGATGACACTGAGAGGGGACAACACCCCAACCTCCAGTGAGTCTAGCTGTGCACCATCACCTCCACACACACACACACACACACACACACACACACACACACAGTCTCCTTCTCCCAGCCACGTCCTCCCCCCACAATTCTCCCTTGCTGGTTCCTTCTCTCTCCTCCTTTCTGATTGGTGGATCATGCTGTCAGTCTCTCCAGAGGGGAAGGAGGAGGGCTTTTCTAAAAGGAACACTCCCCTGCTGTATGCTTCTGGGATACTTCCTGTGTGTGACTTCTGCAGACTGAGGGCTTCAATTTAAGAACTCAGAACTTGGGCCATAGGATTAACTCTTTCCTTTTTAACATGAAAGCAAGTCCTAGACATCCCTTTCCCTGGTCTCCTCACAGAGGGAGGAGCCAGTGCACACCAGATGTAGTACCTAATCTTTCTTTAAAGAGTGCCCAGTCTCCTGCGGAGCCCTTCTATTCCCCATGGTCCTTACGGAGTACCCAGCATCCACTACGGACTGCGAGAAATAGAATTACCGGTGAGTAAATTCTTTTTTTTTTTTTCATGACACCCCTAGGCCAAAAGTTTCTCACCGAGATAATTAGAAATAAATATTAAATGAAGTGAATTAAGTTTGTCATCCTTAGCTTCAGTTGTGTGGTGAGGAACGAGATTTGCTCCTGTTTGTCCCCATACGTTATGATTGGCAGCCGCCAGCGCTGGTTATGCCAATTGCATTGACCATAAATAATTTGAATTGATCCTGGACCACCGACCCGAGTTGCTCAAATAGTATTATTAGTATATACATCAGAATAAATACAAACATCTACTAATTGATACAAGTAAATAGTTTCCTCTTTCAGAGATTGCACAGCAGATATTTCTCATACGTCCTAGAGGATGCTGGGGACACCATTAGAACCATGGGGTATAGACGGGATCCGCAGGAGACATGGCCACTTTAAGACTTTGAAAGAGGTGTGAACTGGCTCCTCCCTCTATGTCCCTCCTCCAGACTCCAGTTTTAGAATTGTGCCCAGTGAGACTGGACGCACTAAGGGGAGCTCTACTGAGTTTCTCTGTAAAGACTTTTTGTTAGGTTTTTTATTTTCAGGGAGGCTGCTGGCAACAGGCTCCCTGTATCGTGTGACTTAGGGGAGAGAAGTCAGACCTACTTCTAGTGAGTTCAATGGCTCTGCTTCTGGCTGACAGGACACCATTAGCTCCTGAGGGTTTGATCGCTGGGTACGCTCAGATGCTCGCTCCCGCAGCCTGCCGTCACCCCCTTTCAGAGCCAGAAGACAGGTGAGTAACCGAAGAAAAGAAGACTTCTCTTCAGTGACGGCATTTGCAGAGGTACCGTGCAGCAGGCAGACGCTGCGCGCCAAGCTCCCACTCACACAGCACTGCAGGGCGCGGGCGCCCTGGGCAGCTGAAAACAATCCTCATAAGCACACTGGCAAGAGGGGACATTAGTGCTGCGGCACTGTCCCAACCCCCGCCAGTATAAATATTGAAAAAAGTGGGACAGAAGCGCGCCATTATGGGGGCGGAGCTTCTTCCTCACAGCTCACGGCGCCATTTCCTCTCCAGAGACGCTGGTCCTCCACACACACTGACAAGTACAGGGGTGCAAAATGGAGGGGGGAGGCATATAATTGGTGCTATATATATATATATATATATATATATATATACACACATATATGTGATAAAAGCGCTATAGGTCTGACATTGTCTTGGCAATTTCACACCCATTTTTTCAGCGCAGGGCAAATCCCCTCTGTGTCTCTCTGACAGACTTTACAGTGGGTCTGTCCCCTATATGCAGTGTGTCTGTGGGTGTTTGGTGCACGAGTGTTGACATGTCTGAGGCTGAAGGCTCTTCCCAGGAGGAGGCTGTATTAGGGACGCAGACGGCTGCGGGGGTGACCCTGTCGGCACCGCCGACACCTGATTGGGTAAATGTGTTTAACGCCTTGAATGCTAATGTGGCTCTTATTAGTAAGAGGTTAGATAAGTCTGAGTCACAGACCCAGGCATGGAAGGAATCTGTGGAAAATGTTATTCCAAAATCAGGTCCCATCAGGGTCACAGAAACGTACGTTGGCCCAATTGGCAGACACTGATACCGACACGGACACTGATTCCAGTGTCGACTATAGCGATTCCAGGTTAGACCCAAAATTGGCAAAGAGCATTCAGTACATGATTGTGGCTATTAAAGAGGTGTTACATATCACTGAGGACCCTACTGTTCCTGATAAAAGGGTCTGTATGTATAAAGAAAGGAAACCTGAGATAACGTTTCCTCCCTCTCATGAACTGAACATGCTATTTGAAAAAGGTTGGGAAGGTCCTGACAGAAATGTCAGATTCCCAAAAGAATTATGGCAGCTTATCAGTTTCCCTCGGCGGATAGGGAAAAGTGGGAGTCACCCCCCACCGTGGACAAGGCCCTGTCACGTTTGTCTAAAAAGGTGGCTCTACCGTCACCTGACACGGCGGCCCTTAAGGATCCTGCGATCGTAAACAAGAAACTACGTTGAAGTCCATTTATGTGACCATGGGTACACTACTCCGACCTGTCATTGCGTCTGCGTGGGTAAGTAGTGCTATCGGAAAGTGGGCAGATAACTTGTCATCTGATATAGATACCCTAGATAGGGATAGCATCCTCTTGACGCTGGGTTATATCAAGGACGCTGCAGCATACCTTAAGGAAGCTGCGAGAGATATTGGTCTTTTGGGATCAAAGGCCAATGCCATGGCTGTCTCAGCTAGGTGTGCGTTGTGGATTCACCAATGGAATGCTGATGCTGACTCCAAGAAAAGTATGGAATCTCTATGATATAAAGGTAAGGCCTTATTTGGAGACGGCCTTGATGATTTGGTGTCTACAGCTATCGCGGGTAAGTCATCCTTTTTACCTTATGTTCCTCCACAACAAAAGAAAACGCACCATTATCAGATGCAGTCCTTTCGGCCCAATAAATACAGTAAGGGCCGGGGTTCTTCCTTCCTTGCTACTAGAGGAAGGGGAAGAGGTAAACGATCTCCATCCTTGTCAGGCTCCCAGAAGCAGAAGTCTTCCCAGGCTTCTACCAATTCCACCGCATGACGTTGGGGCTTCTATGCGGGAGTCCGCACCGGTGGGGGCCCGTCTAAAACTATTCAGTCAGTTTTGGGTTCATTGAAACCTAGACCCTTGGATTTTACAAATAGTATCCCAAGGGTACAAGCTGGAGTTTCAAGATGTCCCCCCTTGCCGTTTTTTCAAATCGGCCTTACCAGCTTCTCTTCCCGTCAGGGAGGTAGTTTGCGACGCAATACGAAAATTGTGTCAAAATCAAGTTATCATCAAGGTTCCCCAGTCACAACAGGGAGAAGGTTTTTATTCGAGCCTGTTTGTGGTCCCGAAGCCGGACGGCTCGGTCAGACCAATCCTAAACCTGAAATCCCTGAATTTCTACCTAAAGAGATTCAAATTCAAGATGGAATCTCTCCGAGCAAGTGATCTCCAGTCTGGAGGAGGGGGATTTTATGGTGTCGGTGGACATAAAAGATGCCTAATTACATGTTCCCATTTATCCTCCGCATCAGGCTTACCTGAGATTTGCGATTCAGGATTGTCATTACCAATTTCAAACGTTGCCGTTTGGTCTATCCACGGCTCCGAGAATTTTCACCAAAAGTAATGGCGGAGATGATGGTTCTCCTTCGCAAGCAAGGAGTCACAATTATCCCATACTTGGACAATCTCCTGATAAAGGCGAGATCCAGAGACTAGTTGGTCCAAAACGTTGCACTCTCCATGACAGTTCTTCAACAACATGGTTGGCTCCTAAACTTGCCAAAATCACAGTTGATTCCAACGACACGGTTGTCGTTTTTGGGGATTATATTGGACACAGAACTACAGAGTGTCTTTCTTCCTGTGGAAAAAGCTCTGGAACTTCAGAGTCTGGTCTGATAAAGCTAAATATATATCTTATATAAAACCCTTTATGAGGTCTAAGAACACTGTACGCTATTTACGTATGAAGTACCGTAAGGGTACGCTCGTTGCGTAACAATCGCTTAGCCGTGGTCGAGACGCTCAAGCGTCACGTTCGCTCACGGCCAAGAGATCACAGGCAGGCACGCTATTGGCTGCTGACTAACGTAATGGTTCACTATAGCGTAACGGACGCTGTATCGGGAGCGGGCTGCTCGAGCGATACAGACGCTCACGAGAATACGCTGTTGGTATCGGGCACACTTATAGGTGAGCGACTACCGTAATGCTACGCTATCAGCGTAGCGGACGCTCGGGACCACGAGGAGATCACGAGCGGCGCAGACGCTCACAATGTTAAACCTTTATATCTAAACCATAAACAATGTAATATGCTGTAAAACCTTTGTGTAGAGATAGGGTGTAGATGCAACCTAGTGTAACCTTATTAACTTAAAAGCTGTTTGAGCGTCACCGACGCTCTGAGAATACTTAGCACTATAAGAAATACACAGATACCGTGCTTAGGGTCCAACGCCTAATATATATATATATTATGAATGATATACTTGCAAAAGAATTAACACAATACAAGTCATACACTACAATATAACATAGACTACCTAACCAGATAACTATACATGAAATACAATACAATACAATTATGTTCAAGGGATTACGAGAGAAAAAGGAGAAGAGAGAGAGAGAGAGATATGGCCCATAACAACAAGGAAAGACAATATGATTGCGGAGAAAACTTACGCACAAAGGAAACGATCGCATGCGCCTCTGGACATCCAGCTCCCGATTTTCAGCAATGATAACCGTTGAAGAGTGAGAGCTGGATGTGATCGGCTTGTCTATTTATGCCCCACACACAATACAATTCAATGGTCCCTACAATCCCATTGTTCATTGGACACAGGAATTCCTCCTCGCATTATAACAAAAGGTCATAGGTTGATTCATACAGGTGGGCTGTGACTATTTCCAACAGCTCAGGTGGGAGGGAAACTGGGTTTCCCGCCGCATGGATAAGTAAGTGCAAATACAGTAAATGTTCATAAACTTCTTATGTCCATAACTATTCGCACGAGCGATTAATCCGCTTCAAACCAACACCGGAATATTGCTAATTAAAAACTCTTCCGATGGATACTAAACACCACTGTATTACTCCTGTCTGACCCTTCGTATCAAACAAAGGGGGATTTCTCTGTTCATGAACATTCTACATTAACCAAACTTTCAGAATCTATCAAAGGGACCATGGTCTACAAAATACATTATATAGTGAAAATATGTAACGATTGAGTCGCACGCTACGATCACAAACTCCACCGTAAATACGCATACCGTGCGCCTGCGGTTGCCCGCGACTGTGAGTATGCGCACGCACGGGAGAGCGTACGCATGCGCAGCGCGGACGTGTATGAGGTGCAAATATGGCAGTGTGTATAGAGATATTTTTCTGACTTTGACAGTCCACCCTTTGGCAGTCACCAATAACTGCCACTTCCTAAAACATTTCAAAAAGAGAAAAATATATGTCAGGGGTTAATACATTTCCATGGTTGGGTAAGGGAGGAGAGGAGAAGGTAGGAAAAGGGTATGACCTAGTGAGATAGCAGAAGCATGTGTGTATGAATCCGTGCTTGGGGGTCATGTATCATCGTGCCGTACGTGTTTTAAATCAAGCTTCGAGGTATTGCGAAGTATACATTTGAATTCCTTCTTATCCCGTGGTACGGGTCTGTGGATGGGCTGTCAAACTTTACCGAGCTCTTTTCGGAACAAAATGGGGAGCACATTTTAGTTGATGATACATGAATGGGGGAATATGTGATTGCTGATATCTGTGCCTGTATTCCCTATACTATGTGTGTAATTACCTGAAGGTTGTAGAGATGAAGAAAAGACATAATTACGGTAAATGCAGTGGTATTCTATGTCAGGTAAATGAACATTTGTCGGTTGAAGTCTTGTTCGGTGTCTGTTGAATGCAGTCTTCTTTGTGCTTTTGCCCATAAGGTGCGAGCAAAAGCTTTGTCAATGTCCATAGATTTACAAAAGTGTTGGGCTAGCGTAATTTTAAAATTTCTAGGGAAACTGGGGATCTATGGCAAAGTTCATCAAAAATCTGTGTACATTTCTACATTTGGGTCATAAATCAAATCCATTGGAATTACAGTTTCCTCACTCCTCAGACTCATTACCCTAGTACGACGATTGCACTTCATTAAAGCCTGACCGCATCTAAATATCAAACCAATTGATATGACAACACCTAAGATACATAGGAGAAACTTCCCAACATCCATTATGACTCCTTGAGCCCACTCTCCTAAACCGGAGAACCAATTTCGCGGGTTCAACCATGACACCCAACTAGTCAGCTCATTACCCACAGCAGCAAGGGTGAGATTGTGTCTCCTGCGAAATTCCCACTTCAGTTGGAGAATATCGTCCATCTTTTGGTCTATGACCTCGACCGGGTCCTCGGTACTATTCGTTATATATGTGCAGCATTTCACGCCGTACTGCGTTGCCAGTGTGACACAATATCCACCTGTTACTGCTGTGAGATAATTGAGAATCATTCTATGCTGAACTAGTTCTGTTTTATAAGCTTGAAGTTCTCTTCCAGTATACCTAAACGTGTCATCATACATTTCTGTGATATTGTCTAACAAATTTGCGAGCGCAGATATGTATTTATAGTTCAACACTCCTCTGGCGGTGCGAGTGAAATCTAACGCGATTAGAACCTGAATCCCGGTGGATTTATGGATCATGTCAGAGGCCGGATGCTCTGTTCTTTCTATCAGGTGCCGTTTAACTACGTGCTCGTAATGGGTGTGAGTATAAGGAGTTTGGGCAACACGGTGTATGTCTTTCATTTTGTCATGTGATACAGTCATTACTTCAGGCAGTACTTTTCCAATATAACACAATCCTTCAGAGTTTGGGGCAAGCCACTTATACGCCTTCCTCCCGCATATGAAATATGCATCATCGGGGAGAACATATGGGACGGAGTAGGACATAACCATATTACACATCTTCCATGTGAAATCTCCTAACCCTAATTCTCCCATCTGTCTAGTACACGTATCAGCTTGTACGATATGTGCACAGTATCCTGGTGATACCTCTCCAACTCTCGTAATCCTATTTCCTAAGGTATACCTATATCGGAAAGATTTTCCTCTACTGGCTATGTGGCGTATAAGCTCTGTATCTGTAGGCATTCTATCTGCTCTATGCGAAAAGGTCATGGTTTGGTTACTCCATGACACTTCCCAATTTCCCGGCTTTCGGGGATTGGAAATGTTAAAACATATGAGGGATCTATCCACATGATATTGGTGGAGCTTCAAACTAGGAGGACTGGAGATATTAAACCTCCTGTCCACCGGCCTCCCACCACTTAGCTCAAGTACCTCCCCTATCGTTAAAGGAAATGGTACTAGTCCTGATTTGCTATGACCTTGAGGTACTTGAGAGCATACCCAACAATCTGTTTGATTTAACACACTACCCACTAAGGAGTGATAGTCACTCAATGGATGCCGGTCCATGTGGATATTAAAACTGGATTGGCATTTCTTAAGGCACCCATCCTCAACCACATTGTCACAGAGCCTACAGATACTGTTTTCTTTTCAGCTAACAATGTTTACAAATAACATGGCTGCTAGATCGTTTCCGGTACTCGCCTTTTGCTTGGTGGTTGTGTTGCTATTGGAAATTTACACCTCTGTCTCAGTCATCGGAACCTTTCTGGATCCTTTCTCGACCTCCATGGTACTCTCGCCGGAACAAACTGCTCGGGTCAACATCATGGTCAACAGGAAAATCCATATCACAGTCTCTTTGGGCAAGTCCATCTTACAGGGGGAGAAAAGAAGAAATTTGTAATGGGGGTACAGAAAAACAGTTTGAGGGGGAGAGAAACTTGTCACGATAATTAAGTTCTCTAGTCTTGTTGTTCCTCTTGTTCTGCTGTCATCTCAAAGGTGCTGTCTCTCAGTCTTCCAAACGAACATTCCGGTGATGCAATATTCCTTCCAAACCAGCGATCTTTCTGTAAGGAGCAAAAAAAAAAAAAATCTTGCATTACCATTTGTCTAACTGAGGTGTGACATACCATCTTTAAAACATAAAACATGAGTGAGAAGAGTAAAAAAAAAACAAAAGAGAGAGAGAACAATTCATATATGTATATATAACATAACACATCAATAAACAAAAGAAAAAAAAAGAAACATTTTTCAAACATAAACATTTTCTAAAACATTGTCAGATCATCAGGCTGTCATATCTACATGTCCAATGGTTTCCTTGCGCAGTCCCTCCCCCCAGCACTTCCATATTCCATTGTCTGTATCTGGCCAGAATACATTGGTGCGGATAGGTCATGCTGGGGTTTGGTAGACTTCTGCAAAGACCAAGTATATATGCAATGTTTGAATCCTACCAATAATCGTCAGAGATGGGGAGAGAGAAAAAGAAACATTTCACAGATACATTTACAACGTTTCACCCGGTCATTCCTGTGTCTTCAGGGAATGACCTCCCAATTTATTAACTATAACCTCAGGCTTACCATCAGTCCTAATGATCACCTTTCCTGACTGCACATTATGGGTGTGGGCCAAAATTTTTCCTATATGATCCCTGATTATAATTTGGTGTGTTATAATTTTGCTAATTTCTTGGTCTAGGGGGTCTAACTTTATGTGGGTTATTACAGTTGCTGGCATAATGCCCTTCTCTTCTACAATGATAACAAATCCTTGGCTTTCTCCATGTGCTAGGGGCCTGGGGTTCCGGTCGACTTGATGCCTCCTCTAGTGCTTGGATGTTCAGTGCCATTAACCGCTCTCCCTGCGCTTCCCTGGTTCTTTGGATATTTCGGTCATGCTCGATAGCGGACTCTCTTAATGCAGCGACCGAGATACCTCTCCAATGAGGTATCGAGGTTTGTACCCTAATTTTTAGTGTGTCTTTTAAGTTGTTCATTAATACAGACACAGCTACCTCTCCGTGGTGTACATTAGTGTCAATGTCATCTATACCCGTGTACCTAGCCATATCCTGCAGAGCCCGGTGAAAATACTCTGATGCGGATTCACCTTCTTTTTGTTTTATTGTAAAGATTTTATTCCACTTTACTACTGTAGGAAAATATTCTTTCAACTGTAGATTAATTCTTTTTACATTATCTTGGTTATACTCGTCTGTTAGTGGCACTTCCTCATCTAGCTTACAATCAGCGATAAATTTCAATGAATCAACATCGGGGGGTAAACATGTCCTCAAAACTGTCCTCCAATCTTTGTTATTTGGCTCTGCAGTATGTCCTAGCACTCTAATGTATTTTTGACAAGCAACTAAGTCTTTCCTGGGATCAGGAAATTCAGACAGAATTGTTCTTAATTCTGTTCGGGAAAAGGGGCAGTACATGGCGATGTTCCTGACGGGAGTGACTCCTGAAGAGTCAGTTTTCCCATTCGGTACTGCAATTACCCTGACAGGATTAAGTCCAGTAACGTCATTCTGAATTGGTTCTACGATATGAGGTACATTTGTTTGTGCGTGATGTATAATACCATACATACCTGTGGACACGACCTCACCTGACCCTCCGTTAGGGGGTTTGATTACAGTCTTTACCGATTTGGTCGCGTCCACCTGGATGTCTTGTGTGATGGCTTCTGGAAGAGGTGCCGACATCGTTCTGGGCTCACTTTCTTGTTTGTATTCCTGAGGAAAGTTTAACATGGGGTGCGACTTGCATGGGTTAATAGTTGTACATTTAACACTTTCATTTTTATAAACCTTATTACGTTTGTTACATTCAGTCTTAATATAGTTACTAAGTGCACTTTTATCACACCCCATTGTGCCTTTCTCCGCAACCATAATCCTCTCCATTGCCATGTCTCTCCTCTCAAGATGAAAGTTAGGTATGTAAGTTACATTTCTTTGCATGTCACTTTCCTGTAGCCATATCTGCAAACAATCATCATGTTTAACTCGTTGTTTCCAGTATTTTATGAGACAGATCCTCCGCCTTAAATTATGCAACACCTCTGTGTCAAAACTACCTATCCCGGGAAATGGTGCCTTATCCCCCGCAGTCATTCGTGTCCATTCATCACAAAAGGTCTCAGTGTGGGGACCATATTTCCCCCACATTACTAACCGAGCAGACCCTCGGGTCTGCAAGCCTCTGGAGTCTGAATCCTGACTGCTGAACGTCTCTGTGTTGTGCACTTGGCTGCCATTGTGGACCTTACACAGAAAAACTTCCTAAAATGCACCAAACACAGAAATTTACGTTGGAAATCCTTAAAGCTCTTCCACTGAACTTCTTCTGCTCCGAGTATCTCCGGTCCGCCTTCTAGCAGACACGTGTAGCCGTTGCAGGCCCTATCTCTAGAGATTTTCCTGAGAAAATTCCCTTCCTTTTTCTTTACACAAATCACGCTTGCATGTGCTCCCTACAACACGTATGAGGGCAAGATTTACGCATGGATATACGACCTCATATCACGTTGCGTTATTGGTCACACATACAACCGTGCGGTCCAATCGTACCACTTATAGACACTTGTTGCCCATAAATGGTAGGATCATTGGAGTCTCCCTACTGTGCTCCAAAACAGCCAGAGCGTAATACAACGAAAACTTTATCACACTCTGTTGCACGTTTTCACTTCAGACCGTGCTCATCACGTTCCACCAAAGATCACACAGATCACAAAGTCCACAAAGCGGGATTCAATACCGTTTTATCACACAAATCACAAAGTCCACAAAGCGGGATTCAATACACTCATACCGTTTTCAACCCACTATCATTCTTATAGTTTTCTGATCAGAAAAATCATTTCCCGTAGTCTGATAGCTCTCCCCAGAGGCGTTACAGTAAAGTAAGGTATTTAAACTAAGTTTTGGAAAACTGAAATCAATTTGTGCTATTTATCGCCTTGCGTTATTTACCGCGTTGCGCTATTTATCTCCTTTTAAAAATAACACTTGTGATTTGAGTTACATGGGCGTACACGGACGCTCCGTTGCGTAATATACGCTGCGTGCGTCGGCCTCTGGGTTGCGTACGCAAGTCTCAGTCCTTTGTTAGAGACACGTGTACGCAAAGCAAAGATCCACTGTAACACAACTTATACGTTTATCAATGTAGATGATCCTCGATCATCTACCGCGCACCACACTGACCTCCTCGTCTCTCAGGCAAAGCTGTGTGTTTGTCTATACTTTAACTATATTACCTTTACTTAAACTATTGAAATAGCGGCAAATCTCTCTTAGCACTTTTATCAACTATAAAACTGGCAACCAGGAGAGTGATATACGAAAATACACAAATGAAAAAGAAATGCAGATATATATATGTGCGTGCGTGTGTACGCAAGACAGAAAAATAAACAGTTTTAAAAGACACTAGCGTGTTGTTCTTACCTCCGGTTCCCGGATTCCTTCAGCACCCTTTACTAAGTGAAACAGACGCTTATCCCGTCAGCACTACGAGGAATATAACCTCCCGCCCTTTGCTGATGGATAATGTCTGCTGAATTTACCTAGTGCAGATATGTGAAGGACGGGCGAGCCGCCAATTGATAAAGCTAAATATTTATCTTATATAAAACCCTTTATGAGGTCTAAGAACACTGTACGCTATTTACGTATGAAGTACCGTAAGGGTACGCTCGTTGCGTAACAATCGCTTAGCCGTGGTCGAGACGCTCAAGCGTCACGTTCGCTCACGGCCAAGAGATCACAGGCAGGCACGCTATTGGCTGCTGACTAACGTAATGGTTCACTATAGCGTAACGGACGCTGTATCGGGAGCGGGCTGCTCGAGCGATACAGACGCTCACGAGAATACGCTGTTGGTATCGGGCACACTTATAGGTGAGCGACTACCGTAATGCTACGCTATCAGCGTAGCGGACGCTCGGGACCACGAGGAGATCACGAGCGGCGCAGACGCTCACAATGTTAAACCTTTATATCTAAACCATAAACAATGTAATATGCTGTAAAACCTTTGTGTAGAGATAGGGTGTAGATGCAACCTAGTGTAACCTTATTAACTTAAAAGCTGTTTGAGCGTCACCGACGCTCTGAGAATACTTAGCACTATAAGAAATACACAGATACCGTGCTTAGGGTCCAACGCCTAATATATATATATTATGAATGATATACTTGCAAAAGAATTAACACAATACAAGTCATACACTACAATATAACATAGACTACCTAACCAGATAACTATACATGAAATACAATACAATACAATTATGTTCAAGGGATTACGAGAGAAAAAGGAGAAGAGAGAGAGAGAGATATGGCCCATAACAACAAGGAAAGACAATATGATTGCGGAGAAAACTTACGCACAAAGGAAACGATCGCATGCGCCTCTGGACATCCAGCTCCCGATTTTCAGCAATGATAACCGTTGAAGAGTGAGAGCTGGATGTGATCGGCTTGTCTATTTATGCCCCACACACAATACAATTCAATGGTCCCTACAATCCCATTGTTCATTGGACACAGGAATTCCTCCTCGCATTATAACAAAAGGTCATAGGTTGATTCATACAGGTGGGCTGTGACTATTTCCAACAGCTCAGGTGGGAGGGAAACTGGGTTTCCCGCCGCATGGATAAGTAAGTGCAAATACAGTAAATGTTCATAAACTTCTTATGTCCATAACTATTCGCACGAGCGATTAATCCGCTTCAAACCAACAACGGAATATTGCTAATTAAAAACTCTTCCGATGGATACTAAACACCACTGTATTACTCCTGTCTGACCCTTCGTATCAAACAAAGGGGGATTTCTCTGTTCATGTACATTCTACATTAACCAAACTTTCAGAATCTATCAAAGGGACCATGGTCTACAAAATACATTATATAGTGAAAATATGTAACGATTGAGTCGCACGCTACGATCACATAAACTCCACCGTAAATACGCATACCGTGCGCCTGCGGGTGCCCGCGACTGTGAGTATGCGCACGCACGGGAGAGCGTACGCATGCGCAGCGCGGACGTGTATGAGGTGCAAATATGGCAGTGTGTATAGAGATATTTTTCTGACTTTGACAGTCCACCCTTTGGCAGTCACCAATAACTGCCACTTCCTAAAACATTTCAAAAAGAGAAAAATATATGTCAGGGGTTAATACATTTCCATGGTTGGGTAAGGGAGGAGAGGAGAAGGTAGGAAAAGGGTATGACCTAGTGAGATAGCAGAAGCATGTGTGTATGAATCCGTGCTTGGGGGTCATGTATCATCGTGCCGTACGTGTTTTAAATCAAGCTTCGAGGTATTGCGAAGTATACATTTGAATTCCTTCTTATCCCGTGGTACGGGTCTGTGGATGGGCTGTCAAACTTTACCGAGCTCTTTTCGGAACAAAATGGGGAGCACATTTTAGTTGATGATACATGAATGGGGGAATATGTGATTGCTGATATCTGTGCCTGTATTCCCTATACTATGTGTGTAATTACCTGAAGGTTGTAGAGATGAGAAAAGACATAATTACGGTAAATGCAGTGGTATTCTATGTCAGGTAAATGAACATTTGTCGGTTGAAGTCTTGTTCGGTGTCTGTTGAATGCAGTCTTCTTTGTGCTTTTGCCCATAAGGTGCGAGCAAAAGCTTTGTCAATGTCCATAGATTTACAAAAGTGTTGGGCTAGCGTAATTTTAAAATTTCTAGGGAAACTGGGGATCTATGGCAAAGTTCATCAAAAATCTGTGTATCAGGTTGTCAAAACTTCTTCTTTAATCCATCCGTTGTCTGTATATCGGCTCATCAAATTCCTCGTCCAAGTGGGTCTTTTTACCTTGGAGGAAAACGGAAAAACAGGTGAAAGAAACGGACCGTAGAAATCGCATTTTCATCACATCATTGTTTCTACATTTGGGTCATAAATCAAATCCATTGGAATTACAGTGTCCTCACTCCTCAGACTCATTACCCTAGTACGACGATTGCACTTCATTAAAGCCTGACCGCATCTAAATATCAAACCAATTGATATGACAACACCTAAGATACATAGGAGAAACTTCCCAACATCCATTATGACTCCTTGAGCCCACTCTCCTAAACCGGAGAACCAATTTCGCGGGTTCAACCATGACACCCAACTAGTCAGCTCATTACCCACAGCAGCAAGGGTGAGATTGTGTCTCCTGCGAAATTCCCACTTCAGTTGGAGAATATCGTCCATCTTTTGGTCTATGACCTCGACCGGGTCCTCGGTACTATTCGTTATATATGTGCAGCATTTCACGCCGTACTGCGTTGCCAGTGTGACACAATATCCACCTGTTACTGCTGTGAGATAATTGAGAATCATTCTATGCTGAACTAGTTCTGTTTTATAAGCTTGAAGTTCTCTTCCAGTATACCTAAACGTGTCATCATACATTTCTGTGATATTGTCTAACAAATTTGCGAGCGCAGATATGTATTTATAGTTCAACACTCCTCTGGCGGTGCGAGTGAAATCTAACGCGATTATAACCTGAATCCCGGTGGATTCATGGATCATGTCAGAGGCCGGATGCTCTGTTCTTTCTATCCGGTGCCGTTTAACTACGTGCTCGTAATGGGTGTGAGTATAAGGAGTTTGGGCAACACGGTGTATGTCTTTCATTTTGTCATGTGATACAGTCATTACTTCAGGCAGTACTTTTCCAATATAACACAATCCTTCAGAGTTTGGGGCAAGCCACTTATACGCCTTCCTCCCGCATATGAAATATGCATCATCGGGGAGAACATATGGGACGGAGTAGGACATAACCATATTACACATCTTCCATGTGAAATCTCCTAACCCTAATTCTCCCATCTGTCTAGTACACGTATCAGCTTGTACGATATGTGCACAGTATCCTGGTGATACCTCTCCAACTCTCGTAATCCTATTTCCTAAGGTATACCTATATCGGAAAGATTTTCCTCTACTGGCTATGTGGCGTATAAGCTCTGTATCTGTAGGCATTCTATCTGCTCTATGCGAAAAGGTCATGGTTTGGTTACTCCATGACACTTCCCAATTTCCCGGCTTTCGGGGATTGGAAATGTTAAAACATATGAGGGATCTATCCACATGATATTGGTGGAGCTTCAAACTAGGAGGACTGGAGATATTAAACCTCCTGTCCACCGGCCTCCCACCACTTAGCTCAAGTACCTCCCCTATCGTTAAAGGAAATGGTACTAGTCCTGATTTGCTATGACCTTGAGGTACTTGAGAGCATACCCAACAATCTGTTTGATTTAACACACTACCCACTAAGGAGTGATAGTCACTCAATGGATGCCGGTCCATGTGGATATTAAAACTGGATTGGCATTTCTTAAGGCACCCATCCTCAACCACATTGTCACAGAGCCTACAGATACTGTTTTCTTTTCAGCTAACAATGTTTACAAATAACATGGCTGCTAGATCGTTTCCGGTACTCGCCTTTTGCTTGGTGGTTGTGTTGCTATTGGAAATTTACACCTCTGTCTCAGTCATCGGAACCTTTCTGGATCCTTTCTCGACCTCCATGGTACTCTCGCCGGAACAGACTGCTCGGGTCAACATCATGGTCAACAGGAAAATCCATATCACAGTCTCTTTGGGCAAGTCCATCTTACAGGGGGAGAAAAGAAGAAATTTGTAATGGGGGTACAGAAAAACAGTTTGAGGGGGAGAGAAACTTGTCACGATAATTAAGTTCTCTAGTCTTGTTGTTCCTCTTGTTCTGCTGTCATCTCAAAGGTGCTGTCTCTCAGTCTTCCAAACGAACATTCCGGTGATGCAATATTCCTTCCAAACCAGCGATCTTTCTGTAAGGAGCAAAAAAAAAAAAAAATCTTGCATTACCATTTGTCTAACTGAGGTGTGACATACCATCTTTAAAACATAAAACATGAGTGAGAAGAGTAAAAAAAAAACAAAAGAGAGAGAGAACAATTCATATATGTATATATAACATAACACATCAATAAACAACAGGAAAAAAAAGAAACATTTTTCAAACATAAACATTTTCTAAAACATTGTCAGATCATCAGGCTGTCATATCTACATGTCCAATGGTTTCCTTGCGCAGTCCCTCCCCCCAGCACTTCCATATTCCATTGTCTGTATCTGGCCAGAATACATTGGTGCGGATAGGTCATGCTGGGGTTTGGTAGACTTCTGCAAAGACCAAGTATATATGCAATGTTTGAATCCTACCAATAATCGTCAGAGATGGGGAGAGAGAAAAAGAAACATTTCACAGATACATTTACAACGTTTCACCCGGTCATTCCTGTGTCTTCAGGGAATGACCTCCCAATTTATTAACTATAACCTCAGGCTTACCATCAGTCCTAATGATCACCTTTCCTGACTGCACATTATGGGTGTGGGCCAAAATTTTTCCTATATGATCCCTGATTATAATTTGGTGTGTTATAATTTTGCTCATTTCTTGGTCTAGGGGGTCTAACTTTATGTGGGTTATTACAGTTGCTGGCATAATGCCCTTCTCGTCTACAATGATAACAAATCCTTGGCTTTCTCCATGTGCTAGGGGCCTGGGGTTCCGGTCGACTTGATGCCTCCTCTAGTGCTTGGATGTTCAGTGCCATTAACCGCTCTCCCTGCGCTTCCCTGGTTCTTTGGATATTTCGGTCATGCTCGATAGCGGACTCTCTTAATGCAGCGACCGAGATACCTCTCCAATGAGGTATCGAGGTTTGTACCCTAATTTTTAGTGTGTCTTTTAAGTTGTTCATTAATACAGACACAGCTACCTCTCCGTGGTGTACATTAGTGTCAATGTCATCTATACCCGTGTACCTAGCCATATGCTGCAGAGCCCGGTGAAAATACTCTGATGCGGATTCACCTTCTTTTTGTTTTATTGTAAAGATTTTATTCCACTTTACTACTGTAGGAAAATATTCTTTCAACTGTAGATTAATTCTTTTTACATTATCTTGGTTATACTCGTCTGTTAGTGGCACTTCCTCATCTAGCTTACAATCAGCGATAAATTTCAATGAATCAACATCGGGGGGTAAACATGTCCTCAAAACTGTCCTCCAATCTTTGTTATTTGGCTCTGCAGTATGTCCTAGCACTCTAATGTATTTTTGACAAGCAACTAAGTCTTTCCTGGGATCAGGAAATTCAGACAGAATTGTTCTTAATTCTGTTCGGGAAAAAGGGCAGTACATGGCGATGTTCCTGACGGGAGTGACTCCTGAAGAGTCAGTTTTCCCATTCGGTACTGCAATTACCCTGACAGGATTAAGTCCAGTAACGTCATTCTGAATTGGTTCTACGATATGAGGTACATTTGTTTGTGCGTGATGTATAATACCATACGTACCTGTGGACACGACCTCACCTGACCCTCCGTTAGGGGGTTTGATTACAGTCTTTACCGATTTGGTCGCGTCCACCTGGATGTCTTGTGTGATGGCTTCTGGAAGAGGTGCCGACATCGTTCTGGGCTCACTTTCTTGTTTGTATTCCTGAGGAAAGTTTAACATGGGGTGCGACTTGCATGGGTTAATAGTTGTACATTTAACACTTTCATTTTTATAAACCTTATTACGTTTGTTACATTCAGTCTTAATATAGTTACTAAGTGCACTTTTATCACACCCCATTGTGCCTTTCTCCGCAACCATAATCCTCTCCATTGCCATGTCTCTCCTCTCAAGATGAAAGTTAGGTATGTAAGTTACATTTCTTTGCATGTCACTTTCCTGTAGCCATATCTGCAAACAATCATCATGTTTAACTCGTTGTTTCCAGTATTTTATGAGACAGATCCTCCTCCTTAAATTATGCAACACCTCTGTGTCAAAACTACCTATCCCGGGAAATGGTGCCTTATCCCCCGCAGTCATTCGTGTCCATTCATCACAAAAGGTCTCAGTGTGGGGACCATATTTCCCCCACATTACTAACCGAGCAGACCCTCGGGGTCTGCAAGCCTCTGGAGTCTGAATCCTGACTGCTGAACGTCTCTGTGTTGTGCACTTGGCTGCCATTGTGGACCTTACACAGAAAAACTTCCTAAAATGCACCAAACACAGAAATTTACGTTGGAAATCCTTAAAGCTCTTCCACTGAACTTCTTCTGCTCCGAGTATCTCCGGTCCGCCTTCTAGCAGACACGTGTAGCCGTTGCAGGCCCTATCTCTAGAGATTTTCCTGAGAAAATTCCCTTCCTTTTTCTTTACACAAATCACGCTTGCATGTGCTCCCTACAACACGTATGAGGGCAAGATTTACGCATGGATATACGACCTCATATCACGTTGCGTTATTGGTCACACATACAACCGTGCGGTCCAATCGTACCACTTATAGACACTTGTTGCCCATAAATGGTAGGATCATTGGAGTCTCCCTACTGTGCTCCAAAACAGCCAGAGCGTAATACAACGAAAACTTTATCACACTCTGTTGCACGTTTTCACTTCAGACCGTGCTCATCACGTTCCACCAAAGATCACACAGATCACAAAGTCCACAAAGCGGGATTCAATACCGTTTTATCACACAGATCACAAAGTCCACAAAGCGGGATTCAATACACTCATACCGTTTTCAACCCACTATCATTCTTATAGTTTTCTGATCAGAAAAATCATTTCCCGTAGTGCGATAGCTCTCCCCAGAGGCGTTACAGTAAAGTAAGGTATTTAAACTAAGTTTTGGAAAACTGAAATCAATTTGTGCTATTTATCGCCTTGCGTTATTTACCGCGTTGCGCTATTTATCTCCTTTTAAAAATAACACTTGTGATTTGAGTTACATGGGCGTACACGGACGCTCCGTTGCGTAATATACGCTGCGTGCGTCGGCCTCTGGGTTGCGTACGCAAGTCTCAGTCCTTTGTTAGAGACACGTGTACGCAAAGCAAAGATCCACTGTAACACAACTTATACGTTTATCAATGTAGATGATCCTCGATCATCTACCGCGCACCACACTGACCTCCTCGTCTCTCAGGCAAAGCTGTGTGTTTGTCTATACTTTAACTATATTACCTTTACTTAAACTATTGAAATAGCGGCAAATCTCTCTTAGCACTTTTATCAACTATAAAACTGGCAACCAGGAGAGTGATATACGAAAATACACAAATGAAAAAGAAATGCAGATATATATATGTGCGTGCGTGTGTACGCAAGACAGAAAAATAAACAGTTTTAAAAGACACTAGCGTGTTGTTCTTACCTCCGGTTCCCGGATTCCTTCAGCACCCTTTACTAAGTGAAACAGACGCTTATCCCGTCAGCACTACGAGGAATATAACCTCCCGCCCTTTGCTGATGGATAATGTCTGCTGAATTTACCTAGTGCAGATATGTGAAGGACGGGCGAGCCGCCAATTGATAAAGCTAAATATTTATCTTATATAAAACCCTTTATGAGGTCTAAGAACACTGTACGCTATTTACGTATGAAGTACCGTAAGGGTACGCTCGTTGCGTAACAATCGCTTAGCCGTGGTCGAGACGCTCAAGCGTCACGTTCGCTCACGGCCAAGAGATCACAGGCAGGCACGCTATTGGCTGCTGACTAACGTAATGGTTCACTATAGCGTAACGGACGCTGTATCGGGAGCGGGCTGCTCGAGCGATACAGACGCTCACGAGAATACGCTGTTGGTATCGGGCACACTTATAGGTGAGCGACTACCGTAATGCTACGCTATCAGCGTAGCGGACGCTCGGGACCACGAGGAGATCACGAGCGGCGCAGACGCTCACAATGTTAAACCTTTATATCTAAACCATAAACAATGTAATATGCTGTAAAACCTTTGTGTAGAGATAGGGTGTAGATGCAACCTAGTGTAACCTTATTAACTTAAAAGCTGTTTGAGCGTCACCGACGCTCTGAGAATACTTAGCACTATAAGAAATACACAGATACCGTGCTTAGGGTCCAACGCCTAATATATATATATTATGAATGATATACTTGCAAAAAAATTAACACAATACAAGTCATACACTACAATATAACATAGACTACCTAACCAGATAACTATACATGAAATACAATACAATACAATTATGTTCAAGGGATTACGAGAGAAAAAGGAGAAGAGAGAGAGAGAGATATGGCCCATAACAACAAGGAAAGACAATATGATTGCGGAGAAAACTTACGCACAAAGGAAACGATCGCATGCGCCTCTGGACATCCAGCTCCCGATTTTCAGCAATGATAACCGTTGAAGAGTGAGAGCTGGATGTGATCGGCTTGTCTATTTATGCCCCACACACAATACAATTCAATGGTCCCTACAATCCCATTGTTCATTGGACACAGGAATTCCTCCTCGCATTATAACAAAAGGTCATAGGTTGATTCATACAGGTGGGCTGTGACTATTTCCAACAGCTCAGGTGGGAGGGAAACTGGGTTTCCCGCCGCATGGATAAGTAAGTGCAAATACAGTAAATGTTCATAAACTTCTTATGTCCATAACTATTCGCACGAGCGATTAATCCGCTTCAAACCAACAACGGAATATTGCTAATTAAAAACTCTTCCGATGGATACTAAACACCACTGTATTACTCCTGTCTGACCCTTCGTATCAAACAAAGGGGGATTTCTCTGTTCATGTACATTCTACATTAACCAAACTTTCAGAATCTATCAAAGGGACCATGGTCTACAAAATACATTATATAGTGAAAATATGTAACGATTGAGTCGCACGCTACGATCACATAAACTCCACCGTAAATACGCATACCGTGCGCCTGCGGGTGCCCGCGACTGTGAGTATGCGCACGCACGGGAGAGCGTACGCATGCGCAGCGCGGACGTGTATGAGGTGCAAATATGGCAGTGTGTATAGAGATATTTTTCTGACTTTGACAGTCCACCCTTTGGCAGTCACCAATAACTGCCACTTCCTAAAACATTTCAAAAAGAGAAAAATATATGTCAGGGGTTAATACATTTCCATGGTTGGGTAAGGGAGGAGAGGAGAAGGTAGGAAAAGGGTATGACCTAGTGAGATAGCAGAAGCATGTGTGTATGAATCCGTGCTTGGGGGTCATGTATCATCGTGCCGTACGTGTTTTAAATCAAGCTTCGAGGTATTGCGAAGTATACATTTGAATTCCTTCTTATCCCGTGGTACGGGTCTGTGGATGGGCTGTCAAACTTTACCGAGCTCTTTTCGGAACAAAATGGGGAGCACATTTTAGTTGATGATACATGAATGGGGGAATATGTGATTGCTGATATCTGTGCCTGTATTCCCTATACTATGTGTGTAATTACCTGAAGGTTGTAGAGATGAGAAAAGACATAATTACGGTAAATGCAGTGGTATTCTATGTCAGGTAAATGAACATTTGTCGGTTGAAGTCTTGTTCGGTGTCTGTTGAATGCAGTCTTCTTTGTGCTTTTGCCCATAAGGTGCGAGCAAAAGCTTTGTCAATGTCCATAGATTTACAAAAGTGTTGGGCTAGCGTAATTTTAAAATTTCTAGGGAAACTGGGGATCTATGGCAAAGTTCATCAAAAATCTGTGTATCAGGTTGTCAAAACTTCTTCTTTAATCCATCCGTTGTCTGTATATCGGCTCATCAAATTCCTCGTCCAAGTGGGTCTTTTTACCTTGGAGGAAAACGGAAAAACAGGTGAAAGAAACGGACCGTAGAAATCGCATTTTCATCACATCATTGTTTCTACATTTGGGTCATAAATCAAATCCATTGGAATTACAGTGTCCTCACTCCTCAGACTCATTACCCTAGTACGACGATTGCACTTCATTAAAGCCTGACCGCATCTAAATATCAAACCAATTGATATGACAACACCTAAGATACATAGGAGAAACTTCCCAACATCCATTATGACTCCTTGAGCCCACTCTCCTAAACCGGAGAACCAATTTCGCGGGTTCAACCATGACACCCAACTAGTCAGCTCATTACCCACAGCAGCAAGGGTGAGATTGTGTCTCCTGCGAAATTCCCACTTCAGTTGGAGAATATCGTCCATCTTTTGGTCTATGACCTCGACCGGGTCCTCGGTACTATTCGTTATATATGTGCAGCATTTCACGCCGTACTGCGTTGCCAGTGTGACACAATATCCACCTGTTACTGCTGTGAGATAATTGAGAATCATTCTATGCTGAACTAGTTCTGTTTTATAAGCTTGAAGTTCTCTTCCAGTATACCTAAACGTGTCATCATACATTTCTGTGATATTGTCTAACAAATTTGCGAGCGCAGATATGTATTTATAGTTCAACACTCCTCTGGCGGTGCGAGTGAAATCTAACGCGATTATAACCTGAATCCCGGTGGATTCATGGATCATGTCAGAGGCCGGATGCTCTGTTCTTTCTATCCGGTGCCGTTTAACTACGTGCTCGTAATGGGTGTGAGTATAAGGAGTTTGGGCAACACGGTGTATGTCTTTCATTTTGTCATGTGATACAGTCATTACTTCAGGCAGTACTTTTCCAATATAACACAATCCTTCAGAGTTTGGGGCAAGCCACTTATACGCCTTCCTCCCGCATATGAAATATGCATCATCGGGGAGAACATATGGGACGGAGTAGGACATAACCATATTACACATCTTCCATGTGAAATCTCCTAACCCTAATTCTCCCATCTGTCTAGTACACGTATCAGCTTGTACGATATGTGCACAGTATCCTGGTGATACCTCTCCAACTCTCGTAATCCTATTTCCTAAGGTATACCTATATCGGAAAGATTTTCCTCTACTGGCTATGTGGCGTATAAGCTCTGTATCTGTAGGCATTCTATCTGCTCTATGCGAAAAGGTCATGGTTTGGTTACTCCATGACACTTCCCAATTTCCCGGCTTTCGGGGATTGGAAATGTTAAAACATATGAGGGATCTATCCACATGATATTGGTGGAGCTTCAAACTAGGAGGACTGGAGATATTAAACCTCCTGTCCACCGGCCTCCCACCACTTAGCTCAAGTACCTCCCCTATCGTTAAAGGAAATGGTACTAGTCCTGATTTGCTATGACCTTGAGGTACTTGAGAGCATACCCAACAATCTGTTTGATTTAACACACTACCCACTAAGGAGTGATAGTCACTCAATGGATGCCGGTCCATGTGGATATTAAAACTGGATTGGCATTTCTTAAGGCACCCATCCTCAACCACATTGTCACAGAGCCTACAGATACTGTTTTCTTTTCAGCTAACAATGTTTACAAATAACATGGCTGCTAGATCGTTTCCGGTACTCGCCTTTTGCTTGGTGGTTGTGTTGCTATTGGAAATTTACACCTCTGTCTCAGTCATCGGAACCTTTCTGGATCCTTTCTCGACCTCCATGGTACTCTCGCCGGAACAGACTGCTCGGGTCAACATCATGGTCAACAGGAAAATCCATATCACAGTCTCTTTGGGCAAGTCCATCTTACAGGGGGAGAAAAGAAGAAATTTGTAATGGGGGTACAGAAAAACAGTTTGAGGGGGAGAGAAACTTGTCACGATAATTAAGTTCTCTAGTCTTGTTGTTCCTCTTGTTCTGCTGTCATCTCAAAGGTGCTGTCTCTCAGTCTTCCAAACGAACATTCCGGTGATGCAATATTCCTTCCAAACCAGCGATCTTTCTGTAAGGAGCAAAAAAAAAAAAAAATCTTGCATTACCATTTGTCTAACTGAGGTGTGACATACCATCTTTAAAACATAAAACATGAGTGAGAAGAGTAAAAAAAAAACAAAAGAGAGAGAGAACAATTCATATATGTATATATAACATAACACATCAATAAACAACAGGAAAAAAAAGAAACATTTTTCAAACATAAACATTTTCTAAAACATTGTCAGATCATCAGGCTGTCATATCTACATGTCCAATGGTTTCCTTGCGCAGTCCCTCCCCCCAGCACTTCCATATTCCATTGTCTGTATCTGGCCAGAATACATTGGTGCGGATAGGTCATGCTGGGGTTTGGTAGACTTCTGCAAAGACCAAGTATATATGCAATGTTTGAATCCTACCAATAATCGTCAGAGATGGGGAGAGAGAAAAAGAAACATTTCACAGATACATTTACAACGTTTCACCCGGTCATTCCTGTGTCTTCAGGGAATGACCTCCCAATTTATTAACTATAACCTCAGGCTTACCATCAGTCCTAATGATCACCTTTCCTGACTGCACATTATGGGTGTGGGCCAAAATTTTTCCTATATGATCCCTGATTATAATTTGGTGTGTTATAATTTTGCTCATTTCTTGGTCTAGGGGGTCTAACTTTATGTGGGTTATTACAGTTGCTGGCATAATGCCCTTCTCGTCTACAATGATAACAAATCCTTGGCTTTCTCCATGTGCTAGGGGCCTGGGGTTCCGGTCGACTTGATGCCTCCTCTAGTGCTTGGATGTTCAGTGCCATTAACCGCTCTCCCTGCGCTTCCCTGGTTCTTTGGATATTTCGGTCATGCTCGATAGCGGACTCTCTTAATGCAGCGACCGAGATACCTCTCCAATGAGGTATCGAGGTTTGTACCCTAATTTTTAGTGTGTCTTTTAAGTTGTTCATTAATACAGACACAGCTACCTCTCCGTGGTGTACATTAGTGTCA
Organism: Pseudophryne corroboree; assembly: GCF_028390025.1. Taxonomy (NCBI): domain Eukaryota; kingdom Metazoa; phylum Chordata; class Amphibia; order Anura; family Myobatrachidae; genus Pseudophryne; species Pseudophryne corroboree. The sequence continues at coordinate 787,199 of NC_086452.1, forward strand.
ATGTCATCTATACCCGTGTACCTAGCCATATGCTGCAGAGCCCGGTGAAAATACTCTGATGCGGATTCACCTTCTTTTTGTTTTATTGTAAAGATTTTATTCCACTTTACTACTGTAGGAAAATATTCTTTCAACTGTAGATTAATTCTTTTTACATTATCTTGGTTATACTCGTCTGTTAGTGGCACTTCCTCATCTAGCTTACAATCAGCGATAAATTTCAATGAATCAACATCGGGGGGTAAACATGTCCTCAAAACTGTCCTCCAATCTTTGTTATTTGGCTCTGCAGTATGTCCTAGCACTCTAATGTATTTTTGACAAGCAACTAAGTCTTTCCTGGGATCAGGAAATTCAGACAGAATTGTTCTTAATTCTGTTCGGGAAAAAGGGCAGTACATGGCGATGTTCCTGACGGGAGTGACTCCTGAAGAGTCAGTTTTCCCATTCGGTACTGCAATTACCCTGACAGGATTAAGTCCAGTAACGTCATTCTGAATTGGTTCTACGATATGAGGTACATTTGTTTGTGCGTGATGTATAATACCATACGTACCTGTGGACACGACCTCACCTGACCCTCCGTTAGGGGGTTTGATTACAGTCTTTACCGATTTGGTCGCGTCCACCTGGATGTCTTGTGTGATGGCTTCTGGAAGAGGTGCCGACATCGTTCTGGGCTCACTTTCTTGTTTGTATTCCTGAGGAAAGTTTAACATGGGGTGCGACTTGCATGGGTTAATAGTTGTACATTTAACACTTTCATTTTTATAAACCTTATTACGTTTGTTACATTCAGTCTTAATATAGTTACTAAGTGCACTTTTATCACACCCCATTGTGCCTTTCTCCGCAACCATAATCCTCTCCATTGCCATGTCTCTCCTCTCAAGATGAAAGTTAGGTATGTAAGTTACATTTCTTTGCATGTCACTTTCCTGTAGCCATATCTGCAAACAATCATCATGTTTAACTCGTTGTTTCCAGTATTTTATGAGACAGATCCTCCTCCTTAAATTATGCAACACCTCTGTGTCAAAACTACCTATCCCGGGAAATGGTGCCTTATCCCCCGCAGTCATTCGTGTCCATTCATCACAAAAGGTCTCAGTGTGGGGACCATATTTCCCCCACATTACTAACCGAGCAGACCCTCGGGGTCTGCAAGCCTCTGGAGTCTGAATCCTGACTGCTGAACGTCTCTGTGTTGTGCACTTGGCTGCCATTGTGGACCTTACACAGAAAAACTTCCTAAAATGCACCAAACACAGAAATTTACGTTGGAAATCCTTAAAGCTCTTCCACTGAACTTCTTCTGCTCCGAGTATCTCCGGTCCGCCTTCTAGCAGACACGTGTAGCCGTTGCAGGCCCTATCTCTAGAGATTTTCCTGAGAAAATTCCCTTCCTTTTTCTTTACACAAATCACGCTTGCATGTGCTCCCTACAACACGTATGAGGGCAAGATTTACGCATGGATATACGACCTCATATCACGTTGCGTTATTGGTCACACATACAACCGTGCGGTCCAATCGTACCACTTATAGACACTTGTTGCCCATAAATGGTAGGATCATTGGAGTCTCCCTACTGTGCTCCAAAACAGCCAGAGCGTAATACAACGAAAACTTTATCACACTCTGTTGCACGTTTTCACTTCAGACCGTGCTCATCACGTTCCACCAAAGATCACACAGATCACAAAGTCCACAAAGCGGGATTCAATACCGTTTTATCACACAGATCACAAAGTCCACAAAGCGGGATTCAATACACTCATACCGTTTTCAACCCACTATCATTCTTATAGTTTTCTGATCAGAAAAATCATTTCCCGTAGTGCGATAGCTCTCCCCAGAGGCGTTACAGTAAAGTAAGGTATTTAAACTAAGTTTTGGAAAACTGAAATCAATTTGTGCTATTTATCGCCTTGCGTTATTTACCGCGTTGCGCTATTTATCTCCTTTTAAAAATAACACTTGTGATTTGAGTTACATGGGCGTACACGGACGCTCCGTTGCGTAATATACGCTGCGTGCGTCGGCCTCTGGGTTGCGTACGCAAGTCTCAGTCCTTTGTTAGAGACACGTGTACGCAAAGCAAAGATCCACTGTAACACAACTTATACGTTTATCAATGTAGATGATCCTCGATCATCTACCGCGCACCACACTGACCTCCTCGTCTCTCAGGCAAAGCTGTGTGTTTGTCTATACTTTAACTATATTACCTTTACTTAAACTATTGAAATAGCGGCAAATCTCTCTTAGCACTTTTATCAACTATAAAACTGGCAACCAGGAGAGTGATATACGAAAATACACAAATGAAAAAGAAATGCAGATATATATATGTGCGTGCGTGTGTACGCAAGACAGAAAAATAAACAGTTTTAAAAGACACTAGCGTGTTGTTCTTACCTCCGGTTCCCGGATTCCTTCAGCACCCTTTACTAAGTGAAACAGACGCTTATCCCGTCAGCACTACGAGGAATATAACCTCCCGCCCTTTGCTGATGGATAATGTCTGCTGAATTTACCTAGTGCAGATATGTGAAGGACGGGCGAGCCGCCAATTGATAAAGCTAAATATTTATCTTATATAAAACCCTTTATGAGGTCTAAGAACACTGTACGCTATTTACGTATGAAGTACCGTAAGGGTACGCTCGTTGCGTAACAATCGCTTAGCCGTGGTCGAGACGCTCAAGCGTCACGTTCGCTCACGGCCAAGAGATCACAGGCAGGCACGCTATTGGCTGCTGACTAACGTAATGGTTCACTATAGCGTAACGGACGCTGTATCGGGAGCGGACTGCTCGAGCGATACAGACGCTCACGAGAATACGCTGTTGGTATCGGGCACACTTATAGGTGAGCGACTACCGTAATGCTACGCTATCAGCGTAGCGGACGCTCGGGACCACGAGGAGATCACGAGCGGCGCAGACGCTCACAATGTTAAACATTTATATCTAAACCATAAACAATGTAATATGCTGTAAAACCTTTGTGTAGAGATAGGGTGTAGATGCAACCTAGTGTAACCTTATTAACTTAAAAGCTGTTTGAGCGTCACCGACGCTCTGAGAATACTTAGCACTATAAGAAATACACAGATACCGTGCTTAGGGTCCAACGCCTAATATATATATATTATGAATGATATACTTGCAAAAGAATTAACACAATACAAGTCATACACTACAATATAACATAGACTACCTAACCAGATAACTACACATGAAATATAATACAATACAATTATGTTCAAGGGATTACGAGAGAAAAAGGAGAAGAGAGAGAGAGAGATATGGCCCATAACAACAAGGAAAGACAATATGATTGCGGAGAAAACTTACGCACAAAGGAAACGATCGCATGCGCCTCTGGACATCCAGCTCCCGATTTTCAGCAATGATAACCGTTGAAGAGTGAGAGCTGGATGTGATCGGCTTGTCTATTTATGCCCCACACACAATACAATTCAATGGTCCCTACAATCCCATTGTTCATTGGACACAGGAATTCCTCCTCGCATTATAACAAGGTCATAGGTTGATTCATACAGGTGGGCTGAGACTATTTCCAACAGCTCAGGTGGGTGGGATACTGGGTTTTCCGCCGCATGGCTAAGTAAGAGCAAATAATAGTAAATGGACATAAACTTCTTATGTCCATAACTATTCGCACAAGCGATTAATCCGCTCCAAACCAACACCGGAATATTGCTAATTAAATACTCTTCCGATGGGTACCAAACACCACTGTATGACCCCTGTTAGACCCTTCGTACAATACAAAGAGGGATCCCTCTGTCCAGGAACATGCTATATTAACTAAACTTTCAGAATCTATCAAAGGGACCATGATCTACAAAATACATTATATAGTGAAAATATGTAACGATTGAGTCGCACGCTACGATCACATAAACTCCACCGTAAATACGCATACCGTGCGCCTGCGGGTGCCCGCGACTGTGAGTATGCGCACGCACGGGAGAGCGTACGCATGCGCAGCGCGGACGTGTATGAGGTGCAAATATGGCAGTGTGCATAGAGATATTTTTCTGACTTTGACAGGTCAAACAAATTCTGAAACCAGCAAGTGTGTCAATCCATCAATGCATTCGGTTGCTGGGAAAGATGGTTGCGGCCTACGAGGCCATTCAGTTTGGCAGGTTCCATGCCAGAGTGTTCCAGTGGGACCTGTTGGACAAGTGGTCCGGGTCCCATCTACACATGCACCAGGGGATAATCCTGTCTTCCAAGACCAGGGTATCACTCCTATGGTGGCTGTACAGCTCTCACCTCCTAGAGGGGCGCAGGTTCGGGATACAGGACTGGATCCTAGTGATGCAAGCCTCCGAGGCTGGGGGGCAGTCACAATGGGAGAAAACTTCCAAGGAAGATGGTCAAGTTAGGAAACTTGTCTCCACATAAATGTTCTGGAGCTAAGGGCCATTTACAACGGCTTACTACAAGCGGGACATCTACTTCAAGATCTGCCTGTACTGATCCAGTCGGACAATGTAACAGCGGTAGCATACATAAACCGTCAGGGCGGAACGAAAAGCAGAGCGGCGATGGCAGAAGCCACAAGGATTTTCCGCTGGCCGGAAAAGTATACAAGCATTCGGTCAGCAATCTTCATTCCGGGAGTGGACAACTGGGAAGCAGACTTCCTCAGCAGACACGATCTCCATCCAGGAGAGTGGGGCCTCCACCAAGAAGTCTTCGCAGTGATATAGCCGTTTCAAATAATTGAAGATCAATTAAGTCTCTTTGTTAGATTTATTGCATTGTGAAATTCACAGGGCTCACGATAAAAGAATATCATGAACTGCACATTGACACATTGATTTCATCTTATATACTTGTCATTACAGCGTTACATGATCCAATCAAATTTGCAGACCAATCATATACATAAACCAATCACAATTCATTTATCAGAATATATTGTTAATTCATATACTCCCCTTATGGGGGATTTCCAATTAATTAGCTCAACATCTTGTGATTATGACTGTTTAATATCAAAATACATTTTACCTTTAACCTACTTTTAATTATCTTTATTCTGCAAAATACAATTCCTTATTTTGCAAAACACTAGCTAAGCGCAGTCTTATGATACACTGCGCAGCTGGCCTTAACTTCTTGTTTTGACTAAAAATCAAAGTTTCTGCAAACATATAAAAATCACATTTAAAACAACAGTTTCTTTTAAGCAATAGACAAACTGACATCCAGCTTCCATTTTGTATTCACTTATCCATATCATTCCTCTCTCTGCCAATATACTTGGCATTCTAATACACAAATCAGAAGGTTCAGTTTCACAATTTCTACTGAGGGTTAGGTAGACGCACAACATAGGGAAAAGGTGGGTTCACGGGGATGGGCCTGGCGCCAATGCTCACCGCACCGGACGGGAATCCCTGATTTTTTATAGGAACCTTCCGGTGTTTGCTAAGAGGGTTTTGACACAGTTAGGTGAAACTCGCTTGTATTTCATGTCTAACATACTCATCCTGATTAATTTCTACCCTGTTATCCAGTTCATAAGTAAAATTAACAAGCTGTGTATTTTCCCTACCTGCCTGATCTTCCTCTAAAGCCTGGTATATGGGCTCAGCTTCCTGGAGTTGTAAACTTTCATAAGACTTGCTCATGTCAGCATATACCACCTGTCTTTCCTGCTGCCCCTGACTAGTTCCCGGAGTCACCTGTTCTAGCGGAACCTCATCATCTACCACCACAATGGTCATTTTATGGTGCACTTTCAACCTCTTAAATCCTTTACCACATTGTACACAGACTACTGTTCCACACTTGATGGTAAGATATAGGATTCCTACAAGCAGGGCAACAAACACAATGTACTGCAATATTACAGAGAAAAGCTTTGCAATACTTCCTCCTAGCCATCCAAGTGGATCCCAACCTTCACTAGCACCTAACCTTCTCATTTCCTGCTGCAACTCTCCCACCTTGCTCAGATGAACACCTATTTCAGCTCTGTGATCTTCAATGTAAGTACAACATTCTTGTCCTACCACTGCACACGTGCCCCCTTCTGCTGCCAACAGCTGATCCAGTGCCATCCTATTTTGTAAAGCCACTTTTCTTACTTGAGCCAGCTCTTCCACTGTCTGATTGATTGAAACTACCAATTCCCCTACCATCTGATCTAGTACCGTTAAGGTTTGGGACACCGCCTTTTCCACAAGATAGATAGTGGACAGAGGAAACAAAGTTCCAGCCGTACGTTCACCATCAGAAAATCTGAAAGATACATCCCCTTTCTTCACTTCTCTTTTGCCATGTTGTCTCAAATATGTAAGGTCACTTGACACTAAATCATGTTCTACAGGGATATTTCTTGGGTATTGACCCAGCTTAGTAGTGGCTCTCACTAAGGGGACTACATAGGAGAGCACGCATTGTCCTTTGGCACCTAACGGAATCCATGAATAATAAGATTTTACTCACCGGTAAATCTATTTCTCGTAGTCCGTAGTGGATGCTGGGACTCCGTAAGGACCATGGGGATTAGCGGCTCCGCAGGAGACTGGGTACAACTAAAGAAAGCTTTAGGACTACCTTGTGTGCACTGGCTCCTCCCACTAAGACCCTCCTCCAGACCTCAGTTAGGATACTGTGCCCGGAAGAGCTGACACAAATAGGAAGGATTTTGAATCCCGGGTAAGACTCATACCAGCCACACCAATTACACCGTATAACTCGTGATACTTTACCCAGTTAACAGTATGAAATATAACTGAGCCTCTCAACAGATGGCTCAACAATAACCCTTTAGTTAGGCAATAACTATAAACAAGTATTGCAGACAATCCGCACTTGGGATGGGCGCCCAGCATCCACTACGGACTACGAGAAATAGATTTACCGGTGAGTAAAATCTTATTTTCTCTGACGTCCTAAGTGGATGCTGGGACTCCGTAAGGACCATGGGGATTATACCAAAGCTCCCAAATGGGCGGGAGAGTGCGGATGACTCTGCAGCACCGAATGAGCAAACTCTAGGTCCTCCTCAGCCAGGGTATCAAACTTGTAGACTGTTGCAAAAATGTTTGAACCCGACCAAGTAACAGCTCGGCAAAGTTGTAAAGCCGAGACCCCTCGGGCAGCCACCCAAGAAGAGCCCACTTTCCTCGTGGAATGGGCTTTTACAGATTTAGGGTGCGGCAGTCCAGCCGCATCATGTGCAAGTTGAATCGTGCTACAGATCCAGCGAGCAATAGTCTGCTTAGAAGCAGGAGCACCCAGCTTGTTGGGTGCATACAGGATAAATAGCGAGTCAGTTTTCCTGACTCCAGCCGTCCTGGAAACATATACTTTTCAGGGCCCTGACTACGTCCAGTAACTTGGAATCCTCCAAATCCCAAGTAGCCGCAGGCACCACAATAGGTTGGTTCACATGAAAAACTGATACCACCTTAGGAAGGAATTGGGAACGAATCCTCAATTCCGCCTTATCCATATAAAATACAGATAAGGGCTTTTGTATGACAAAGCCGCCAATTCTGATACACGCCTGGCCGACGCCACGGCCCACAGCATGACCACTTTCCACGTGAGGTATTGTAGCTCCACGGATTTAAGTGGCTCAACCCAATGCGACTTCAGGAAATCCAACACCACGTTGAGATCCCACGGTGCCACTTGAGGCACAAACGGAGGCTGACTATGCAGCACTCCCTTAACAAAAGTCCGAACTTCAGGCAGTGAAGCCAGTTCTATTTTGGAAGAAAATCGATAGAGCCGAAATCTGGACCTTCATGGAACCCAATTTTAGGCCCATAGTCACCTCTGACTGTAGGAAGTGCAGAAATCGACCTAGCTGAAATTTCTCCTTTGGGGCCTTCCTGGCCTCACAGCACGCAACATATTTCCACCATATGTGGTGTGTCACAACTGAGGGCTGGTGCTGACCAGGGGGAGCCTCAGTTGTAGGGGCTGAGGTATATGTGTACCTGGGAGGCAGTACAGAGTTCTTAGACAAGCAGGGAACCTTTAGAACAAATGCCCGAAGGCGTGACCAAGACAACGAAGGAAAGTTCAAAGGTTTATTTAACACAGTTCAGAGGAATACGGATGACTTGGTACAGGTAACAGGAATCACAGTTCAGAGAAATACTTGGGATCGATGGCGGAACACCGATGGAGACTTGGGATCGATGGCGAAGCACCGATGGAGACTTGGGATCGATGGCGGAACACCGATGGTTACTTGGGATCGATGGCAGAACACCGATGGAGACTGGGGATCGATGGCGGAGCACCGATGGAGACTGGGGATCGATGGCGGAACACCGATGGTGACTGGGGATCGATGGCGGAACACCGATGGTGACTTGGGATCGATGGTGGAACACCGATGGTGACTTGGGATCGATGGCGAAACACCGATGGAGACTTGGGATCGATGGCGGGACACCGATGGTTACTGGGGATCGATGGCTGGAACACCGATGGTTACTGGCAGGGCAGAGCACCGCTGGAAGCTAGAAGCTGGAAGCCGGTCTCAGGTAACTGCCAGTCACAGGGAGCAATGTAGACACTGCAGAGTCAGGCTGTACAGCAGAGAAAGTCCATGGAAGAACTGCACACTGAATCACTGAAGACAATTGAAGCACTGACCTCTTTCCAGCCCCAGGAACAAGATATTTATACCAGCTGGGAAACAGGGATTGGCTGGCTGATTAAGCAGAGTCTAGAGTGCAGCTGCTGGGTAATTAGGTAGAAACCAGAGTGCAGCTGATAGGCTGAAAAGTAACATGTGATGAAAACAAACATGGCTGCGCCCATGTTTGAACTTGGAGGGAAAGACTGTTTGTAACTTGCATGTGAGCTTTAACCATGAAGCTGCCAGAATCACAGTGAAGAGTTTTGAGACAATGAGATGCAGCATGCTGCATGCAGACAGTGCAGATGGAATCCAGGCTTGGAACACTGGGACAGTCTCAGGAGGCATTTGGAAGGTAAATACGGATAAGGAATTACCTGGATCGTGACAGCACCCCCTCCTTTAGGAGTGGCCCCAGGACACTTCTTATAAATTCTTTACCTGAACAAACGGAAGGATCTAGATTGAATCCTGATGAACTTGAACTGGCTGGAACCAGATGAGACTGTACTGGACCTATGGACGAGACCAGATTGAGTCCAGACAAACTTGAACCGGCTGAGACCGGCGGAGACTTTGGGCCGACGGATAGGACAGGATTGAGTTTGGAGACCGTTTAATCAGCTGGAACTGAAGTAGTCTTTGGACCTACGGATGGAACCGGATTGGGTCCAGAAAAGCTTGAACCGGCTGGGACCGGAGGAGTCTTTGGATTGACATTCGAATCAGCTAGAACCGGAATGAATGGTATCTGAGTGTTCAGTTAGACCATCCTGGACCTGGTCCATGCTGGATGCCAACAGGGTGGTGCTCTCTGAAGACGGCAAACAGGAGTTCATAACTGCATCTGTAGCACAAAAATTTCCATCTGGGAACTTGGCTCTGGATACTTCCCTTGGGGCTGAAACTTTGGTGACCCCTCCTGGGGTTGACGAATCAGACACCTCTCTCAGGGTTGTTTTCTCCAGCACCCCTCCTGGGGCGGACAGATCAGAAACTCCTTTTTGAGAAGACTCATATGCCCCTACTAGAGCTTGAACATTGGATACCCCTCCTGGGGTTCCAGAAACGAACGCCCCTTCTTGGGCTGTAGACACAGACGTCCCTTCTTGGGCTTTAGACACAGACGCCCCTTCTTGGGCTATAGACACAGACGCCCCTTCTTGGGCTATAGACACAGACGCTCCTTCTTGGGCTGTAGACACAGACGCCCCTTCTTGGGCTGTAGACACAGACGCCCCATCTTGGGCTGAGTAAAGAGCGTCATCATTCCAGGAAAGTTCGGACGCTAGGATCTGGTACTGTACCAGATATTTACCGACTGTTCGTGTCCCCTGACGTAGCCTGAGGATATCAGAGGAGGCAGAGGTCACACGACCTGGTTCGTCAAAGATGCACCTGAAGGTTGCCACGAAGTCTGCATATGAAGAGAGCAGGGCATCAGACTTCTCCCATAGAGGTGATACCCAATCGAGGGCGGAGCCACTGAGGAGGGAGATGATGTAAGCAACCTTGGTGCGGTCAGTTGGGAAACTGCCAGGCTGTAACTCAAAATATATCTCACACTGATTTAGGAAACCCTGACAGGCTTTTGGGGAACCATCAAACTTGGCAGGTGTCGGTAAATGGAGACAAGGAGCAGAAACAGGAATGGTGGGTGGGGATACCACCAAAGGAACTGCAGTCGGCACACTGGACGCCCCTGAACCACGGAGGGTTACTTGTATTCCATCCAGCCGAGAGGAGAGGTCCTGAAGACAGCGAATCACATGGCCCCGTGCAGCCTCCTGACGTTCAAGGCAGATTGCAAGTTCTTGCATCGGCCTGGTCGCTTGGACCTGGTCTCCGGCCGGATCCATTGGGTCAGTGCTTACTGTCACAACTGATGGCTGGTGCTGACCAGGGGGAGCCTCAGTTGTAGGGGCTGAGGTATATGTGTACCTGGGAGGCAGTACAGAGTTCTTAGACAAGCAGGGAACCTTTAGAACAAATGCCCGAAGGCGTGACCAAGACAACGAAGGAAAGTTCAAAGGTTTATTAAACACAGTTCAGAGGAATACGGATGACTTGGTACAGGTAACAGGAATCACAGTTCAGAGAAATACTTGGGATCGATGGCGGAGCAACGATGGAGACTTGGGATCGATGGCGGAGCACCGATGGAGACTTGGGATCGATGGCGGAACACCGATGGTGACTTGGGATCGATGGTGGAACACCGATGGAGACTGGGGATCGATGGCGGAGCACCGATGGAGACTGGGGATCGATGGCGGAACACCGATGGTGACTGGGGATCGATGGCAGAACACCGATGGTGACTGGGGATCGATGGCGGAACACCGATGGTGACTTGGGATCGATGGCAAAACACCGATGGAGACTTGGGATCGATGGCGGGACACCGATGGTTACTGGGGATCGATGGCGGAACACCGATGGTTACTGGCAGGGCAGAGCACCGCTGGAAGCTAGAAGCTGGAAGCCGGTCTCAGGTAACTGCCAGTCGCAGGGAGCAATGTAGACACTGCAGAGTCAGGCTGTACAGCAGAGAAAGTCCATGGAAGAACTGCACACTGGAATCACTGAAGACAATTGAAGCACTGACCTCTTTCCAGCCCCAGGAACAAGATATTTATACCAGCTGGGAAACAGGGATTGGCTGGCTGATTAAGCAGAGTCTAGAGTGCAGCTGCTGGGTAATTAGGTAGAAACCAGAGTGCAGCTGATAGGCTGAAAAGTAACGTGATGAAAACAAACATGGCTGCGCCCATGTTTGAACTTGGAGGAAAAGACTGTTTGTAACTTGCATGTGAGCTTTAACCATGAAGCTGCCAGAATCACAGTGAAGAGTTTTGAGACAATGAGATGCAGCATGCTGCATGCAGACAGTGCAGATGGAATCCAGGCTTGGAACACTGGGACAGTCTCAGGAGGCATTTGGAAGGTAAATACTGATAAGGAATTACCTGGATCGTGACATGGTGATAATGGTTTGCGTTCACTTCTTTCCTAGCTTTAAATAGCGTAGGGATAACTTCCTCCGGAATGCCCTTTTCCTTCAGGATCCGGCATTCAACCGCCATGCCGTCAAACGCAGCCGCGGTACGTCTTGGAACAGACAGGCCCCCTGTTGCAGCAGGTCCTGTCTGAGCGGCAGAGGCCATGGGTCCTCTGAGATCATTTCTTGGAGTTCTGGTTACCAAGCTCTTCTTGGCCAACCCGGAACAATGAGTATAGTTCTTACTCCTCTCCTTCTTATTATTCTCATTACCCTGGGTAAGAGAGGCAGAGAAGGGAACACATACACCGACTGGTACACCCACGGTGTTACCAGAGCGTCCACAGCTATCGCCTGAGGGTCCCTTGACCTGGCGCAATATCTTTGTAGCTTTTTGTTGAGGCGGGACGCCATCATGTCCACCTGTGGCCTTTCCCAATGGTGTACAATCATTTGGAAAACTTCTCTCCCGGGTGGAGGTCGTGTCTTCTGAGAGAGTCTGCTTCTCAGTTGTCCACTCCGGGAATGAACACTGCTGACAGTGCTAACACATGATTTTCCGCCCATTGGAGAATCCTTGTGGCTTCTGCCATCGCCATCCTGCTTCTTGTGCCGCCCTGTCGGTTTACATGAGCGACCGCCGTGATGTTGTCTGACTGGATCAGCACCGGCCGGTGTTGAAGCAGGGGTCTAGCCTGACTTAGGGCATTGTAAATGGCCCTTAGTTCCAGAATATTTATGTGTAGGGAAGTCTCCTGACTTTTCCATAGCCTTGGAAGTTTCTTCCCTGTGTGACTGCCCCCCAGCCTCGAAGGCTGGCATCCGTGGTCACCAGGACCCAGTCCTGTATGCCGAATCTGCGGCCCCCTAGAAGATGAGCACTCTGCAGCCACCACAACAGCGACACCCTGGCCCTTGGAGACAGGGCTATCCGCCGATGCATCTGAAGATGCGACCCGGACCACTTGTCCAACAGATCCCACTGGAAAATCCTTGCATGGGACCTGGCGAATGGAATTTCTTCGTAAGAAGCTACCATCCTTCCCAGGGCTCGCGTGCATTGATGCACCGACACCTGTATACGTATTAGGAGGTCTCTGTCTAGAGACGACAACTCCTTGGACTTCTCCGGGAGAAACCCTTTTTATCCTGTTCTGTGTCCAGAACCATACCCAGGAACAGTAGATGCGTCGTAGGAACCAGCTGCGACTTTGGAATATTCAGAATCCAGCCGTGCTGTTGTAGCACTTCCCGAGATAGTGCTACTCCGCCGAACAACTGCTCCCTGGACCTCGCCTTTATAAGGAGATCGTCCAAGTACGGGATAATTATTTCGGCCATTACCTTGGTAAATACCTTGGTGCCGGCAACGTCTGGAATTGGTAATGACAATCCTGTACCACAATTTTGAGGTACTCCTGGTGAAGAGGGTAAATAGGGACATGCAGGTAAGCATCCTTGATGTCCAGTGATACCATGAAATTCTCCAGGCTTGCAATAATCGCCCTGAGCGATTCCATTTTGAACTTGAACCTTCGTATATGTGTTCAAGGCTTTCAATTTTAGAATGGGTCTCACCGAACCGTCTGGTTTCGGTACCACAACATTTTGGAATAGTAACCCCGGCCTTGTTGAAGGAGGGGTACCTTGATTTCACCTGCTGGAAGTACAGCTTGTGAATTGCCGCCAGTAGTACCTTTCTCCGAGGGCAGCAGGCAAGGCTGATGTGAGGTAACGGCGAGGGGGAGTCGCCTCGAACTCCAGCCTGTATCCCTGTGATACTATTTGCAGAACCTAGGCATCCACCTGTGGGCAAGCCCACTGGTCCCTGAAGTTCCCGAGACGCGCCCCTACCGCACCTGTCTCCACCTGTGGAGCCCCAACGTCATGCGGTGGACTCAGAGGAAGCGGGGGAAGATTTTTGATCCTGGGAACTGGCTGCTGGTGCAGCTTTTTCCTTCTTCCCTTGTCTCTGTGCAGAAAGGAAGCGCCTTTGACCCGCTTGCTTTTCTGAAGCCGAAAGGACTGTACCTGAAAATACAGTGCTTTCTTAGGCTGTGAGGAAACCTGAGGTAAAAAATTTTCTTCCCAGCTGTTGCTGTGGATACGAGGTCCCAGAGACCATCCCCAAACAATTCCTCACCCTTATAAGGCAGAATCTCCATGTGCCTTTTATAGGCAGCATCACCTGTCCACTGCCGGGTTTCTAATACCCTCCTGGCAGAATGGACATTGCATTAATTCTGGATGCCAGCCGGCAAATATCCCTCTGTGCATCCTTTATATCTAAGACGACGTCTTTAATATGCTCTATGTTAGCAAACTATTATCCCTGTCTTAGAGTATTAATACTATCTGACTGGGTATCAGACCACGCTGCAGCAGCACTATTTATGCTGAGGCAATTGCAGGTCTCAGTATATAACCTGAGTGTGTATATACAGACTTCAGGATAGCCTCCTGCTTTTTATCAGCAGGCTCCTTCAAGGTGGCCGTATCCTAAGACGGCAGTGCCACCTTTTTTGACAAACGTGTGAGCGCCTTATCCACCCTAAGGGATATCTCCCAACGTGACCTATCCTCTGGCGGGAAAGGGTACGCCACCAGTAACTTTTTAGAAATTACCAGTTTCTTATCGGGGGAACCCACGCTACTTTACACACTTCATTCATTCATCTGATGGGGGAACAAAACACTGGCTGCTTTTTCTCCCCAAAAATAAAACCCCTTTTATGTGGTACTTGGGTTCATGTCAGAAATGCGTAACACATTTTTCATTGCCGAGATCATGTAACGGATGTTCCTAGTGGATTGTGTATATGTCTCAACCTCGTCGACACTGGAGTCAGACTCCGTGTCGACATCTGTGTCTGCCATCTGAGGTAACGGGCGCTTTTTTGAGCCCCTGATGGCCTTTGAGACGCCTGGGCAGGCGCGGGCTGAGAAGCCGGCTGTCCCACAGCTGTTTTACGTCATCCAGCCTTCTATGTAAGGAGTTGACATTGTCGGTTAATACCTTCCACCTATCCATCCACTCTGGTGTCGGGCCCACAGGGGGCGACATCCCATTTATCGGCCTCTGCTCCACCTCCACGTAACCTTCCTCATCCCACATGTCGACACAGCCGTACCGACACACAGCACACACACAGGGAATGCTCTGACTGAGGACAGGACCCCACAAAGTCCTTTGGGGAGACAGAGAGAGAGTATGCCAGCACACACCAGAGCGCTATATAATGCAGGGATTAACACTATAACTGAGTGATTTTTCCCCCAATAGCTGCTTGTATAAACAATATTGCGCCTAAATTTAGTGCCCCCCCTCTCTTTTTAACCCTTTGAGCCTGAAAACTACAGCCTGGGGAGCTGTCTTCCAGCTGCACTGTGAAGAGAAAAAGGTGCCAGTGTGCTGAGGGAGATAGCTCCGCCCCTTTTCCGCCGACTTTTCTCCCGCTTTTTTATGGATTCTGGCAGGGGTATTTATCACATATATAGCCTCTGGGGCTATATATTGTGATGATTTTGCCAGGCAAGGTGTTTATATTGCTGCTCAGGGCGCCCCCCCCCCAGCGCCCTGCACCCATCAGTGACCGGAGTGTGAGGTGTGCATGAGGAGCAATGGCGCACAGCTGCAGTGCTGTGCGCTACCTTGGTGAAGACTGAAGTCTTCTGCCGCCGATTTTCCGGAACGCTACTTGCTTCTGGCTCTGTAAGGGGGCCGGCGGCGCGGCTCCGGGACCGAACATCAATAGCCGGTTCCATGCGGTCGATCCCTCTGGAGCTAATGGTGTCCAGTAGCCTAAGAAGCCCAAGCTACCACCAGTTAGGTAGGTTCGCTTCTTCTCCCCTTAGTCCCTCGCTGCAGTGAGTCTGTTGCCAACAGATCTCACTGTAAAATAAAAAAACCTAAAATATACTTTCTTTCTAGGAGCTCAGGAGAGCCCCTAGTGTGCATCCAGCTCAGCCGGGCACAAGAATCTAACTGAGGTCTGGAGGAGGGTCTTAGTGGGAGGAGCCAGTGCACACCAGGTAGTCCTAAAGCTTTCTTTAGTTGTGCCCAGTCTCCTGCGGAGCCGCTAATCCCCATGGTCCTTACGGAGTCCCAGCATCCACTTAGGACGTCAGAGAAATGCCCATTTACCACAAACCCAATACATACCCTTAGGCAGAGGCATCCCAAATATTTTGGTGTAAATGATTCCTATGTATATCATAAAATACCCGGTGTTATTGCCATTGACATCTCTACACGTGCTGTTATCAAGAGTACACCCATCACGCAGTAACTGGTCTAGAGTGTCATTAGATGTTAGTACTCTATCTGTATCTATTGAGTGCCAACAGTGTTTGAGGTTTGTCAGTGTACACTTATTTGACTTTTGAACCACAAATGTGGCTCCAGTACAGTTAGTATATCCCAGGTTTTATCTTTTCACCCTGACTGTAATTTTCTTCCTACTTAACGTGTACTTGCCTGGCTTTGAATTGACACTTAAACAAAATTCAGGCCTCCCTGTGGCTGCGGTTACTTGTAGAGCAGGTGAATGCAGCAGACCTCTGTTTGAAACATCCAAATATGAGAAGTCTACTATATTCTGTACTTTAGGTGTCTTATTGGCACAAATGCGACTACCATTCTTTCGCTTATGGCAGGACCAATCTCTGTCTATCATGTCTGTTGTGCTTATGTAATGAGCCAGGAGGGGTATACCTGCATCTACACTGATGGGTAGGTGGGTACAAATCCAACATTTGCTTGTGTTGAGAGCCTTTGCAATTTTACTGTGCATTGCTATCATGGAATTACCTGTAAATTCTCCTCCATAATTATTCTTTTGTAAGGCCCTACACACACGTGTCTTGAATAACATTTCATTGTAAAATGTTACATTACCTGTTTTACTGGTCACATTGTTAACAGACCCTGGAATGTATATACAACACTCAAGCACAATGAGTATGATTGTAATCAGACATTCCCATGAGAGAATGCACCCCCATAGTCCACGGTCTGGCCTTTGGCCTATCAGCATCATCCTGTTTAGCATTGTCTTTGTTGTCTTTGATCTTCACAGTAATCTTCTAGGAGTTATGTACCCTCCACAGAGATACTGCGTTGGCAAGTGGCTCAAGGGATTATTATGTCCGAACCACTCACTTGCTGGTTTTACTGGTGAAGTGCAGAGGAGTCTTGGAGAATATCTTCCACATGTGCTGTCTCAGGAGGCGTGACTTTTCTGTAGTGGGTGGAGTGGATCCACGAAGTCTTCTCCTTAATCTTAACAGCAGTTGGGGTTGTCAACAAGACTTGGTAAGGTCCTTCCCACTGGTCTGTCAGCGAGCCCGATCTCAGGAAATTTCTGACCATCACCTCATCACCAGGTTGTAGATTATGACAAGCACCTTCCACAGGGATTGGTTGTGTGCTGGTCACAGTAGCTTGAATCTTCTTTAGCTGGTTGCTTAATGAAATAATATAGTTCACAGTTAAGTCATTTGTTTTACTGAGTTCATATGCGGGTGCAATAGCAACATTGGGCAATTTTCCAAACAGTATTTCATACGGAGAATGTTTAACTCCCCCCTTGGTGTTGTTCTGATTAGGTGCAACACTAATTGCAAAGCTTCTGGCCACTGCAAGCTGGTCTCTTTACATATTTTGGGCAGCTTATTTTTAATGGTCCCGTTATAGCGTTCCACTTTGCCGCTAGATTGCGGATGGTATGCGGTGTGTAGCTGTTGTTTAATGCCAAGAAGCTGGCACATCTTTTTCAACACTAGTCCAGTAAAGTGTGTACCTTGGTCTGATGATATCACATATGGTATGCCATACCTACATACAAATTCTTGTACCAGTTTCTTTTCTGTGATTGCGGCTGTTGCACTGGCCACAGCATAACCCTCTACCCAACCGCTAAATGTGTCGACACACACCAAAACATACTGAAGCATCCTAACCTTTGGAAGCTGAATGTAATCAATTTGTAGGATTTGGAAGGGACCAGTTGTTTGGGGAATGTGTGAAGGCATTGTTTTAACTGCTCTTCCAGCATTCTTCTGCAAGCAGGTGATGCAAGAAGCACAGTACTTGGTTGCCACTGGCGCAAAGCCAGGTGCATACCAATAAGTCCGAATCAGACTTATCATGGCTGTCTTACCTGCATGGGTCAGTCCATGGGACATCTGTGCCAATGCTGGCAAGAGTGATTTAGGGGCAACAGGCTTACCTTCAGAGCTGTGCCACAGGCCTTTGTTGTCTTGGGTACACTTTGCACTTTCCCACTTGGTCTTTTCCTGTAAATCACAAACTTTTTGCATATCAATTAATGTTTGTTCACTTGGTATACATCAGTTACCATACAAACATTTTCAACTGTAACCTTTTGTTGGGCTGCCACTTTTGCTGCAGCATCTGCCCTTCTGTTCCCTTTTGTAACTTCATCATGGCCAGTCATGTGAGCTTGACATTTAATAACTGCTAGCTGTGAGGGCAGTTGTATAGCATCTAGTAATTCTTTTACTGCCTCTGCATGTGCAATTGGATTGCCTGTTGCTGTTAGGAAGTCTCTGTGTTTCCACAGTTCACCAAAATCGTGTGTAACACCAAACGCGTACCTGCTGTCTGTATATACATTTGCAGTCTTTCCTTCAGCTAGCTGACATGCTTTAGTTAAAGCTTTGAGCTCTGCCAATTTTGCTGAGTGTGGTGGTGGAAGTGGGGAGGAAAAAACAGTTTGTGTGTCATCCACCACAGCATATCCTGATTGAGTAACACCCGTTTCTGTTTGTCTGTGGCAGCTACCATCAACATAGTAAACCAGATCAGGATTCTGGAGTGGTGTTTCCTCCACGTCCACCCTACGGGTGGATTGCTCATCAACATATTTTAAGCAATCATGTGGGACATGTTGTTCTACTACCCCCCATTCCTCTCTCTGAAACTCATTAGTTTCATTTACCGGTAAAAGTGTTGCAGGGTTTAAAATATTGCACTTAATGAGGGTGATGTTTGTGGGCATAATGAGGGCCAATTCCACTTTGTCAGGCATGCTGCAGTGACATGTCTTTTGGCAGGTAAGCAGGGCTGCTACGGCATGGGGAACATAAACTTTTAGATCACAGCCCAATACAATGTCTGCTGACTTGTCTACCAGCAATGCAGCTGCTGCTATGGCTCGCAGGCAAACAGGTAGGCTACGTGCTACTGGGTCTAATTGGGCACTGTAATAAGCAACAGGTCTTTGCTTTTCCCCATGAAACTGTGTAAGGACACCTGTGGCATGGCCTAGGTGTTCATGACAAAAGAGAGAAAATACTTGTTTATAGTTAGGCAACCCCAGAGCAGGGCCGCTGTCAGGTCATCTTTAAGTTGTTGAAATTACATAGTTGTTTGTTCTGTATGTATGAGGGGCTCTGGTACAGAAGCCTTGGTCAGCTCATACAAGGGTGCAGTTAGCTGTGAGTAGTTAGCTACCCAGTTTCTACAGTAACCCACCATTCCTAGGAAACCCCTTAGCTTCCTTTTGTTGATGGGCAACCTTATGTTTTGGATGGCTGCAATCCTATCTGGGGACAGGTGTCTGAGGCCTTCAGATAAACAGTGGCCTATATATGACACCTTTGTTTGACATAGTTGCAATTTGTCTTTGGACACCTTGTGTCCATTTGTTGCAAGGAACCTTAAAAGCTCAGCTGTGTCTTTAAGTGATGTTTCAAAATCTGGGGAACAAAGTAACAAATCATCTACATACTGAATTAATGTAGATCCACCTGGTAGGATGAGTTTTTGAAGGTTTTCCGCAAGGAATTGGCTAAATATTGTAGGAGAATTGAGATATCCCTGCACCATCCTTGTCCAGGTGTACTGGGTACCCCTATAGGTAAATGCAAAAAGGTACTGACTGTCTGGATGTATTGGTATAGAGAAAAATGCTGAACACAGATCAACCACTGAAAAATAGGTGCTGTCTGCGGGGATCTGCATTAATATGGTAGCTGGGTTTGGTACCACTGGGTGCAAGGGTTCAACAATTGCATTAATTGCCCCCAGGTCCTGAACTAAGCGATAACCACGCCCATTACTCTTTGTCACAGGGAAGATGGGCGTATTGGCCTGGCTCTGGGTTTTAACCAACACCCCCTGTTGTAGTAATTCTTGGATTACTGGGAACACCCCCTGTTCAGCTTCTGGCTTTAAGGGGTATTGTGGTCTACTGGGAATTACTGCTCCTGCTTTGAGCTTGACTCTTATTGGTGGGGCATTTAGGATTTTCCCCACATTATTGGAGCCCGTGGTCCACAGCTGGTCTGGAATTGTTGATAACATTTCAGACACTTCAGGGGGGAGTACACCCAAGGTATTCAGTTCCACCCTTTCTGTAGAAGGAGGGTCAGTGAGCAGTGCATTGGTGACCAAATCTTTGTTGGAATCTGGTACCTGTAGGTATACCCCATCTGGCGTGCAAAATACTGTGCATCCCAATTTACACAGTAAATCCCTCCCCAATAAATTTGTGGGGGCATCAGCTGCTAACAAGAAGGAGTGGTCACTTGTTAAGGGTCCAACTGTTACTTTTACATCTTGTGTCTCCCTTAAGGGGATTACTTTGTTTGCCACACCTACTGCATGTACAACTTTGTTTGTGGTAGGTAAAGTGACCTTGTCCGCTATCAGGGATCGTGCAGCACCCGTGTCAATCAGGAAAGAATGTTTAGAATCTCCAATCTTTAAATCAATAGTAGGCTCTTGAGAGTTACTAGGTATTACAGTCATGGTCTTCACGGGAGCTGCAGTATCCTGTCATTGTAAATCCTCATCACTTTCTGTGGCGCCCTTCTTTGCCTGGGACTGCCTTGGTTTCTTAGGGCGTCTGCAGTCCCTTGCAAAGTGTCCTTTCCTCTGGCAATTGTAACAAGTAAGTTGCAATCTGTCTGATGATCGCCTGGCACCCATGCTATAATCAATTGGTCTATTAGCTAGGTCACAGGTGGCTTGTGCAGCTTTGACCTGTAGGTTCATGAGCTTAGTTTCTGTGTTCAATTTCTTGACCACCAAATTGTCCTCATGGTATATTGCAAGAGTGACCAGATCTTCTGGACCCTTTTTGCGCCATAGAGGATCATTGATGGTCAAACGGGTTTTTACCTGAGGCTTAAGACCTTCCACAAGAGCTCCAGATAACATGGGCTGAAGCACTTCCTCCTTAAATATATCCTCAATGCCTCCATAATTTTGGACCTCAGTTTTGAATCTGCCCCAATAATCTCTGTTTCTGTAAGACCTTGTTTAATCATCATTATTTTTCCCCAATTGGGCTGGCAAGGAAACTGCTCTGTAAAAGCTGTCATTAAATGTTTCCACTCTTGGTCCAGCTCTTCTCTAGCAACGTCTACGGGAGGCTTAAACCCCGATTTATCCCACCCTAGGTCCGTTGTGAGCTTCTTGTATTCTTCAGTTGTGAGCAAAGCAGTAAATAATTGTGCCATGTCACTATGTGTTAGTTGATGTACTTTGTACAAGCGCTGAAGTTTGGCTTTGACTTCTGCTGGCTTTGATCTATAATCTGCTAATTCTGTGCAAATTTGGTGTAATTCAGCCTTTGACCAAGGAACATGTATGGAGCACTGTGCACCCCGATCTGTAGTTACCACTCTCAGAGGCATTGTTACAAGTGGTTTGCCCTGGGTGGATGTGCTACGAGTGCCAGAAGCCACAATGTTCGATGGGTGTATGTCTGCAAAATGCGCTCCCATTACTGGTAATTTGTCTTCATAGGGAACTAAATTTCCCTGCTTGTTCTTGCATAATGTGTGTGTGACAGTTCCACCATCTTCAATGTTATTGTACTGAGCTTTGTATGTCTGACTGAGGGGGTCATAAACATAAATTCCAGCAGAGTCGCCATCCCCATCAAACAAATCCATCTGCGCTACCCAAATCCCATCTTCCCCCACCAAGTAAGTGTCATGCTTCCCAGTCTTGGGGTTTACTAGAGCCCTTATTACCTTTTTCTTCTCCTGTACTGGAGGGGCACTTGGGGCACCACCCAGTGCCATCATTGCTGGGAGTATGTGTTCTAGTGGGTCTGGGCTTTCTTGTTCTAGTGTCTTTACTGGCATTGCCTGCACTACCCGTAGGGGGACATGCCTGGGTTGTAATTGTAACGTTCCTCCATTATCTACATGACAGGACATTTGTGCAACATAGGCTGGTGGCGGGGTTACATTAGATGCCTCCAGCCATAGTGTGTAAGCTTTCCACTCCTCCCTTTTTCTTATTTTACCCCTTAGGTCTGTCCATTTCTGCATATCAAAGGTTCCTATCACAGGTATTTCAGGTTGTCTTGTATGCCATTTCCTGAGAAATTTCACAGCCACACTTCCATATCTCTGATACATCACACTTGCTGGACTGCCGTGCGGGATCTCTAACATAGAAGAGCCCTTCGGTGTGGACATCTCTTGACCCATTGTAATGGCTAATCTTTATTTTAAAGTCTAGCCTCAATGTCCAATACAATGGTAAACAGGGACGCTCCCCTTGTTTATAGAGATATTACTCCGCTTAGGAAACCTCACCACCTCGTCAGGTGCCACGGCTCTGAACAGGCACACGTGTTCCACACTCTGCTAAGCTTGGCCTTTTTGTGTACAAGGTGCTTTTCACAGTGGGTGAGTATCCCTGATACTATCCAGCATAGGAGAGTTTAACCGGAGCCTCTCTCCTACCTGGGCCCTGTCCAGACTCTGCCGGCGTGAAGCCTCGGCCAGTCACACTTACAATCACTTACAGACTTCACTCTGTATTTAGCAAGATATGGCAGACAAAAGATCCAATTGTGATCTGTAACTATGACAACAGAAATTTCAATCCTAAAACTTTATACAAATCACTGTAACTGGTAATAAAATGCAGATAAATTCAATTTGGTTCCATACTCGCAATCTCCAAAAAGACTTCAAAGAGTTACAAACCAACAATAACACACAAAGGCAGCGGACCGAGGCAGGGACACATGGAGCAGAACTAAGATAACAGCTCTTACCTGTGGCCACGGTTGATCCAGGTACCCCGACACCAGTCCACCTTCCTTCTTCGTGTGTCAATGTTGGGTTGATCTCGGTACAGGAACCTCCAGAATGATATAGCCGTTTCAAATAATTGAAGATCAATGAAGTCTCTTTGGTAGATTTATTGCATTGTGAAATTCACAGGGCTCACGATAAAAGAATATCATGAACTGCACATTGACACATTGATTTCATCTTATATACTTGTCATTACAGCGTTACATGATCCAATCAAATTTGCAGACCAATCATATACATAAACCAATCACAATTCATTTATCAGAATATATTGTTAATTCATATACTCCCCTTATGGGGGATTTCCAATTAATTAGCTCAACATCTTGTGATTATGACTGTTTAATATCAAAATACATTTTACCTTTAACCTACTTTTAATTATCTTTATTCTGCAAAATACAATTCCTTATTTTGCAAAACACTAGCTAAGCGCAGTCTTATGATACACTGCGCAGCTGGCCTTAACTTCTTGTTTTGACTAAAAATCAAAGTTTCTGCAAACATATAAAAATCACATTTAAAACAACAGTTTCTTTTAAGCAATAGACAAACTGACATCCAGCTTCCATTTTGTATTCACTTATCCATATCAGCAGAGGTGACAGGTTGTTGGGGAATTCCTCAAGTAGACATGATGGCTTCTCGTCTCAAAAAGAAGCTTTAGAGATATTGTTCCAGGTCAAGGGACCCTCAAGCGATTGCAGTGGATACTCTCGTGACACCATAGGTGTTTCTGTCGGTGTATGTATTCCCTCCACTTCCTCTCATTCCAAAAGTTCTAAAGATCAGAGCGATCCTCATTGTTCCAGACTGGCCAAGGAGGGCTTGGTATCCAGATCTTCAGGAATTACTCATAGGAGATCCCTGGCCTCTTCCTCTGCGTGAGGACCTGTTACAACAGGGGCCGTGCATGTATCAGGACTTACCGCGGCTATGTTTGACGGCGTGGCAGTTGAACGCAAAATCCTAGCCCATAAGGGTATTCCCACACTTATTCAGGCTAGAAAAGAGGTAACGTCTATACTTTACCAACGTATTTGGAGAAAATGTGTGTCTTGGTGTGAATCCAAGAAGGCTCCTACGGAAGAGTTTCACATAGGACGGTTTCTCCATTTTTCTACAAGCAGGTGTGGATGCGGGCCTAAAATTGGGCTCAGTCAACGTTCAGATCTCAGCCTTATCGATTTTCTTTCAGAAACAATTAGCCTCCCTTCCAGAAGTTCAGACTTTCGTGAAGGGCGTATTGCACATCCAACCTCCATTTGTGCCTCCAGTGGCACCATGGGATCTTAATGTGGTGTTGCAGTTCCTTCAATCACATTGGTTTGAACCTTTACGGAAGGTGGAGTTGAGATTCCTCACTTGGAAAGTGGTCATCCTGTTGGCCTTGGCATCTGCAAGGCGGGTGTCTGCGTTGGCGGCCTTGTCTCACAAGAGCCCTTATTTGATCTTCCATGAAGATAGAGCTGAATTGAGGACACGTCAGGTGGTTTCCTCTTTCCACATAAACCAACCTATCGTTGTACCTGTGGCTACTGACGCCTTCGTTGAGTCAAAATCTCTGGATTTGGTCAGAGCTTTGAAGATTTATGTCGCCAGAACGGCTCAGATTAGGAAAACAGAAGATCTGTTTGTCCTGTATGCTCCCAACAAGGTTGGATGTCCTGCTTCTAAGCAGACCATTGCGCGCTGGATCTGTAACATGATTCAGCAGGCCCATTCCACGGCTGGATTGCCATTACCGGAATCAGTGAAGGCTCATTCCACTAGGAAGGTGGGCTCATCCTGGGCGGCTGCCCTGGGGGTCTCGGCATTGCAACTTTGCCGAGCAGCTACTTGGTCGGGGTCATACACTTTGGCAACGTTCTACAAGTTTGACACCTTGGCCGATGAAGACCTAAAGTTTGGTCAATCGGTGCTGCAGAGTTGTCCGCACTCTCCCGCCCGTTCTAGAACTTTGGTATAACCCCATGGTTCTAATGGTGTCCCCAGCATCCTCTAGGACGTATGAGAAAATAGGATTTTAATACCTACCGGTAAATCCTTTTCTCTTAGTCCGTAGAGGATGCTGGGCGCCCGTCCGGTGCGTACTGTATCTGCAGTTATTAGTTATGGTTACACATATGTTGTGTTACGTTTATAGTCAGCCTGTTGCTGACATTGTTCATGCCGTTGGCCTGTGTTCTGTTGAATGCCATGTTCTGCGGCATGGTTGAGGTGTGAGCTGGTATGAATCTCACCTTAGTTTAACAATAATTCCTTTCCTTGAAATGTCCGTCTCCCTGGGCACAGTTCCTATAACTGGAGACTGGAGGAGAGGCATAGAGGGAGGAGCCAGTTCACACCCCTTTCAAAGTATTAAAGTGCCCATGTCTCCTGCGGATCCCGTCTATACCCAATGGTTCTAATGGTGTCCCCAGCATCCTCTACGGACTAAGAGAAAAGGATTTACTCTTAGTCCGTATTAAAATCCTATTTTTCTTTGCAGATAATTCATACGTTTGAATGCTAAATCCAGGGGCCACTACTCTCTGCTTACGTATAATGCAATACGTTTCAGAGAAAAATGCAGATGATTATTACATTAAATAAGAGCAGGTGTCTGTATTGATAGTTGTCAAGTGTCACTTAAGAAAATAAATACCGCGAGCATCTTTCCTACTATGGTTGGTTGTGGTGGTCCACAAATATTGGCTATAATAGATTAGGGGTCTATTCATAAAGCAGTGAAAAGTGTGAAGTTACTCCGTTCCGTTGTATAGTATGCGCATAATAAATGTTACTTCTGTTAAAGTCGAAAAATATTGTAGTGCATATGCCTTGTACTAACCCCATGCACATGCCCGCTGCGCGTGCACTCAGTCCGCCGTGCGTGCACATATCCGCAATTTGCGTAGGATCGCTCCGGCGATCATGCGCGTGATATGGGTATTTACGGCGGAGTTTGTGAGTGCGTAGAGGGTTATTAGAACATTACATATTTAACCCAAATAGTGCATTTTGTACCCATACTTCCCTTGCACCACGTCAGCGAGTATTAATAGTTTAAACAGTTCCTGGACTAAGAGATTCGCCTTTGCATGATAGGAAGGGTCAGATACAGGTTGGAAGGTGATGTCTAGTATCCAGCTGTATGGTATTTTAAGGGTAACATTCCAGTGTTGGTTAGAGAAAGATCGCATATTCCTGCGTATAGTTATGTGCAAAAGTAGAATATAGATATTAACTGTATTTACTGTATATTATGTATGCGGCGGGAATCCAGAAGATACCACCCACCAGAGCAGTTGGGGAAAGACATCGCCCACCTTTTCAAATCAACCTATGACCTCACCTGTAATGAAGAGACACATCTCTGCGTCCAATGGACAATGAGATTACAGTGACCATTGTATTGTGTATGTAAGTTGTGTATAAAAAGACCGTTGTTGCCTGGCCGGTCAGAAGACTCTGAACGCTTTCTATCTGACTAGCGGAGGACCGGCCGGGTTGCGCTTGCGAACATTCTCACGTATGTACATTCTCTGTAGCCATTACTCTGTTTTAGATTTATCTTGTTAGCCTGTAGTGTATGATTTGTACTGTTTTACCTTTTGGAATAATCCACGGTGGCCTTAGAACCCTGTGGTTTCAACTACAAATCAGTGTTGTGTCTTCACTTTCCTGCAAGGGTTTTAAAGTGTATTTATCTGTATAAGGTGTATAGGTATTGATAAGGTGTACGTACTGCGGGTACTTTATACCGTCAGCACTACTTAAGGTTTAAGGTATAACATCGTTGCAGTACTTTGCTGCTAAGGGTTTAAAGTGTAAGCATATCATTACATTGTATCATTAACAAGGTTTAAAGGTTATCAATTGTGTGTGCGCACGCTGTGTGTACTCTGTACACTCAGCACGGCGTGTGTACGCCAAGTACGTACCACGTGCGGGACTCTGTACGCAAATAGCGTACAAAGTGCGTAGCACGTGTATTCAGTCTAGCGGCCATAGCGGCTCCACGGTAAAAGTGTATTTAGAGGTATAGCTTTACGGTCTAAGATAATATCGACATTATCAATTGGGAGCTCGTCCGGTTCTTCCTCATACCCGCAGCCTAGCAGGTTTACGCAGACTTTATCTATCAGCAAAGGGCGGAAAGGTATCCCCCGTAAGCCTTATCTTGGTCGGTGGATACACTAGTGCTGATTAGATAAGCGTCTGCCCTGCATGGTTTGAAGGGATGCTGGAGGGATCCGTAAGGTAAGAACGCAAAAGCTATTTTTTAAAATCTGTAAAATTTCTGTTTTGGCGCCAAATGCGCACACAACACACGCATACACCTGTATTTTGTACTTTGCATATCTGCTCGCATTATTGCCATAAGCATTGATTACTAGATTCATTTTGACCTGTACTGAGAAAATTTGTTGCTATTTAGTTAAAATATAGAGTTAATAGTTAAAGAAGTAAGTGTAAGACGCACACGCAGCCTGGCCTAGTTGTAAAGGTTTATACAGTAGAAACTGTGTGTTGTGTTAAGTAAGCGATTATAGTTAAATATCGCTTACATTTATAGAAGTGTGGGATTTGTAGTACTGCGGACGTACGGCCTTTGTACACGTGTCTCGGACAGAGTACGGGACTGCGTACGCAACGTAAAGATGTACGCACGTGGCGTGTTCACGCAACGTGCGTAAAAATACGACCGCTAAATACAAATCACACAATAGCATTGTTTTAGTTTAGGCGCAAGACGGTAACCACGCGATAATAGCACAAATTGATCAGTTTTCCAATATTTAGTTTAAAAACCTTTTTACTGTATTACCTCTGAAACTAAGGCTGTTTTATCTGAATGAAAGTTAATTTTCTGTACAGAAAAACCAAAGTGTATATGAGTGAACGAGCGTGAGTGTGCAAACAATAAAGGTTTTGTGGACCTAGGGAATTCGGGATCCCGTAGGAGACCACACCAGGTGAGTGGACACTTGGTGGCGTGAGAGTGGCTTGCTCACGTTAACATTGATTAAGGTACAAAGGAGCAAAGTAGTAGATATCGCAGACCAAAGGTCAGCGAAGGTAGAGAGTACCGCAGACCAAAGGTCAGCGAGGTTTTTGTGTAGAGAGCGCAGCCCAGGTGGTTAGCGTAGAACCCATATAGGCCCGTTCAGATACACTCCGGCTGAGGTTTCGCAGCCTGAAAAACGATTCCATTGGTCGCACAGCGGATAAGTAACAGTTACCTATACGCTGGGCGATTGGACCGCGCGTTCGTGGGTGCAAAATTTAGCTCAACGTGATACCCTTTTACGACCTTTGCGTAAAATTGCGGGATCATAAGCGCTAGGTGTAGCACACGCAACGTGATGTGTGTAACATTTTTTTTGTTTTAAGGGAGTTTTCGCTGGTCACTCAGGAAATCTCCAACGACCAATATTTACTGGGAAGGGTAAGTCACTCCCACACATTTCCAGTAAATAGAGGTTACACAGGGGCCCTAGGTTGGGTACGTACCGGCGCTGACGACAGTGTTTAGGTGTATTGGCCAACGTGGGCATGAGTGGGTGAGAGCACTCGGAGGACTTTCACCGTTGCCTTATAATTGAGTATTTTGTTTTTTTGTAGGAATTAGCTGAGAAGGCAATACCTGCAAAAGATGGGGGCCAGTTGCTCAAGTAAGGGACGATCAACCAGGGTTCAGGTTGATATTCCGCGGCCCAAGGGGTCGGCGAGGTACATAATGTGTGAGAAATATGGATCACACGCAGAGGTTTTATGCAATGAATGGGAACGTATGACTGCGGAAGATAGGGAACCATTCCCTAAAGTAGGCAGTTTTAATCCAGAGTTGTTGCAGAATTTAAGGATTAGGATATGTCTGTTAAAATCCCGAAAAGAAAGGATCAGACACTCAAACTGTTTACATTTATGGCAACGAGAGAGTGATATGCAAAGGGTTCTAGCTCACGCAGCCGGTTCAGACCCTAGCAGGAAACTGATTGCAACTGCACCATCACCACCGTATATTACAGGGGAGAAAGTGGCTACAGACAATGGCATACTAATATATGATAAGAGTGAACTTGATAAATGTATTAATGCTAACCCGTGCAAGTTGTATCCCATCTTAAACTTCCCTCAGGACTGCGAGCAAGAAGATGAGCCCAGCACGATATCGGCACTCTTTCTAGCAGCCACCATACAAGACACACAAGTGGGCACGGCCCAACCAGTAAGAACAGTAGCAAAGGCCCCTAGCGGAGGGACAGGTGAGGTCGTGTCCACACGTAAGTACGGCACAGTACATTATGCAGAGACAATTGCACCTCACATTGTAGAAGCAACCCAGAATGATGTAATTGAACTAAATCCGGTCAGGGTGATCGCAGTCCCCAATGGGAAGACTGACGCTCAGGGAATCACTCCCGTCAGGAACATTGCTATGCATTGTCCTTGGTCCCGGACAGAATTGAGAACAATTATGTCTGAATTTCCCGATCCCAGAAAGGATCTAGCCGCATGTCAGAGGTTTATTAGAGAACTAGGTAACACCACCGAACCCACAAACAAAGATTGGCGGACAGTGCTACGGGCATGTTTGCCCTCCAATATTGACCCTGTGAAATTCATTGCTGATTGTAAATTAGACGCAGAAGTACCTCTCACTGATGAGTACACTCAGGAGAATGTACGACAGATCAATCTGCAGTTAGGAGTATATTTCCCTACTGTTGTCAAGTGGAATAAAATCTTTTCCATTAGACAAAAAGAAGGTGAAACTGCTTCTGAATATTTCCATCGAGCACTGCAGGAAATGGCTAGATACACTGGGGTCGAGGACATTAAGGAAAATGTACATCATAGAGAGGTAGCTGTGTCCGTATTAATGTACGGCTTAAAAGAAACGTTGAGAACAAGGGTACAAACCACTCAACCTAACTGGAGAGGTATCTCGGTGGCTGCATTAAGAGAGTCCGCTATCGAGCACGATCGGAACATCATTAAGCACAGGGAGTCACAGGGGATAAGCTGATGACCGTAAGTATCAAAGCCCTGACAATGAAGCCACATCAGCCAAAACCCCAGACCCCTGATGGTAAGTCGTATGTAGTAAAATGTTATAATTGTCAGAGGGAAGGACATTACGCACGAAACTGTAATTATAAAAGCACACATAACGTATATCGACCCCATAGACCAGAGCATGACTCACAGCATGACACACGTAATTGGAATCACGGATCGCACAGGAGGAATTATGAGCCACACGCAGGGGAAACAAGGAGGTACCCACCTAGGAGGGACTGGCAGACCTCTGGAAATTCTCAGCTACCCCCCTCACATATTGTAGCTGCCAGCGCGCTGCGGGAGGGTCACAACATACAATAGGGGTTAGGCCACACCTGTAGTTTGCAGCCAGTGAAGTTAATTGCTAGCCTTGGAAATGAACCCGAGGTTACAGTTGATGTAGCTGGTAGATCACTACCTTTCCTTGTAGATACAGGGGCGGCCAGGTCAGAGTTAAATTCAACGGTGGGTATGAAAACCACGGGTAAAACAATTTCAGCAATGGGGATAACAGGAGTAGTGCAACACTACCCTTTAAGTAGACCAGCGGAGATTACGATAGGGCCTTTGCAGACCAAGCACTCCTTTTTGCTAGCTGCATCGGCTCCGAC
Source organism: Pseudophryne corroboree (assembly GCF_028390025.1). Lineage (NCBI taxonomy): Eukaryota > Metazoa > Chordata > Amphibia > Anura > Myobatrachidae > Pseudophryne > Pseudophryne corroboree. The sequence continues at coordinate 817,613 of NC_086452.1, forward strand.
TAATCTACTTGGGAGAGATTTATTGTGTAAGATGAGGTGTGTCATATATTGTACTCTTGAGGGTGTCTTCTTAGATATACCCGAGAATCACGTTCAGGAAGTGCAGGATATGTTAGACACCCCACAAAGGTTGATGTCACACTCTGCTGTTATAGACAGGTGTCCATCCAAGGTAGAGGAAATGATCTCCCAGATACCGGAATCCCTCTGGACCAAAGATGGACAAGACACTGGATTGATGGCAAATGTAGCTCCTGTAGTAGTGCAAGTAAAAGATGGTAGGATAGCTCCAAAAATCCCACAGTATCCTCTGAAGCCATAGGTGGAATTAGGAGTGTACCCAGTCATAGAGCGCTTGCTACAACAGGGCATCCTAGTTAGGACGTCCAGCACTGCCAATAGTCCCATCTTCCCTGTGAAAAAGAGTGGGGGGAGGGGTTACAGGCTAGTGCAGGATCTAAGGGGGATAAACAAGATAGTTGAGAGCCAATTCCCCGTAGTGCCAAATCCAGCTGTCATCCTCATGCAAATTCCCCCTACTGCGAAATTTTTCACTGTCATTGACCTCTGTTCTGCTTTCTTTTCGGTCCCTCTGCACCCTGACAGCCAATATTTGTTTGCCTACCCCAAGGTTTCATTGACAGCCCAAGTATTTTCTCCCAGGCTTTGCATGACTGTTTACAATCCTTTCAACCTGAGAGCGGATCAGTATTAATACAGTATGTAGATGATTTACTGCTGTGTTCAGATTCACTCGAAGCATCCTTGAAAGACACGAAACAGTTTCTGTTTCACCTTTCTAATACGGGACACAAGGTTTCAAAGGATAAGTTACAGTTGTGCCAGACCAGGGTGAAATATTTGGGACATTGCTTGACACAAGGACTGAGACACCTCACCGCTGATAGAATACAGGCGATTCGCGACATGACTCTGCCACAAACCCAGCAGCAGATCCGCACTTTCCTTGGAATGTGTGGGTACTGCCGAAACTGGATCCCAGGGTTCTCCATACTGGCTTTACCTTTGCAGGAAATGGTCTCCTCGAACAAACCAGATCGGATCTCTCACACAGATGAGTCCGAACTGGCATTTGAGAGACTTAATGCCTATCACAGGCACCTGCATTAGGCATGCCAGATTATGGGAAACCTTTTGAGTTGTACGGTACGGAAAGTGCTGGGTGTGCGGCAGGTGTCCTAACCCAGAGACATGGTGATGCCAGCAGGCCGGTAGCTTACTACAGTGCACAGTTGGACACCGTAGCACGGTCTCTCCCCACATGCTTGCGAAGTGTTGCAGCGATAGCATTGCTAGTGAGTAAAAGTGAAGATGTAGTGTTGGGACACAACCTGACCATCCACACACCTCATGCAGTATCAGCCTTACTGAACTCTGCCCAAACCAGACATGTCTCATCAGCACGGTTTACAAGGTGGGAATTAGCACTAATGGCACCTGTAAACATCACCATAAAGAGATGCAGCGCACTAAATCCTGCAACTTATCTCCCAGGTGTGCCTGGACAGGCACAAAGGGTGGAGGATGAGAGTGGTGGTGAAGGAGGATTTAGTACAGACACTGACACACATGATTGTATGGAATATCTGAACCAAACTTTCACTGCAAGACCCGACATTAGTGACAACCCACTGGAAGGCATAGATTTTACTTTTTACACGGACGGTAGTTGCCACAGACAGACGGACTCGGGAGACTTGTGTACTGGATACGCAGTCATAGATGACAAAGGTATCATAGAAGGTGAACCCCTGGGCCCACCGCACTCAGCACAAGTTGCTGAGCTGGTCGCCCTAACCAGAGCGTGTGAATTGGCTAAGGGTAAGTCAGGCAATATTTATACAGATTCTAGGTATGCTTTTGGAGTAGTGCATGATTTCGGGGCCCTATGGCGCCTCAGAAATTTCATGACGGCAGCTGGCACACCTGTAGCACATGCATCCCATATAAAAAGGCTTCTAACAGCAATACAGGAACCTGGCAGAGTGGCTGTTATCAAGTGCAAAGCCCACACTTACAGTCAAGACCCAGTGTCACTTGGTAACAGCCGGGCAGACGAAGCTGCTAAATCGGTAGCCAGCACCCCCATACAGACAGATATCACAGAACTGATGGTATTCAATACCGTCAACACACAAAAATTAAGTGAAATGCAAAATTTGTGTTCTCCACAGGAAAAGGCAGTCTGGAGGTCAAAAGGATATGGCCAGGAGTCCTCAGGACTCTGGACAGATGGACAAGGTAAGCCAGTAGCCCCCAGAGCATATCTTCCAAGCTTTGCTGAGGCGGCACACGGTCTGACTCATCTGGGCAAAGAGGGTATGTGTAAGCTGGGGAGAGCCTACTGGTGTGCGCCAGGATTCTCTTCTCATGCGGGTAAGAGAGCAATGACATGTCTTATCTGCTTGAGGAAGAATATTGGAAAGTCAATACCAACAGAACCATTCCATATCCCGCCAACAGATGGCCCTTTTCAGGTAATACAAATTGATTTAATACAGTTGCCACCCTGCAGAAATTTAAAGTATCTGTTAGTTTGTATTGACGTGTTTTCAAATTGGGTAGAAGCGTTCCCCGCTGCCACAAATACCGCTACGTTCACTGCAAAGAAAATTGTGCAGGAATTGGTGTGCAGATATGGTATCCCTAGGATAATTGAAAGCGATAGGGGTACCCATTTTACAGGTGAAGTCTTTCAGGTTATGTGCAAACTAATGGGAATTAATAGTAAGCTGCATACTCCGTACCGTCCACAGGCGAGTGCGAAAGTGGAAAGAGTAAACAGCACTATTAAGAACAAGCTGAGCAAAGTGATGGCTGAAACTGGATTGTTATGGCCAGAAGCTTTGCCACTTGTCCCATATGTTCTCCCCGATGATGCATATTTCATATGCGGGAGGAAGGCGCATAAGTGGCTTGCCCCAAACTCAGAGGGATTGTGTTACATTGGAAGAGTGTTGCCAGAAGTAATGACCATAACCCATGATAAGATGAAAGACGTTCACCACAATGCTCAAGCTCCTTACACTCACACTCACTATGAACACATCGTTAAGAGACACCTTATAGATAGGACAGAGCACGCAGCCTCTGATTTGATCCACGAATCCACCGGAATTCAATTCCTACTCGCGTTAGACATCACCCGTACCGCCAGAGGAATTATAAATTATAGGTACATCCATGCGCTAGCGAATCTGATAGATAATATCACCGAGATGTATGATGACACCTTCAGGTATACAGGGAGGGAGTTGCAAGCTTACAAATGGAACTGATCCAGCACAGGATGGTTTTAAATTATATCACAGCGGTGACAGGCGGGTACTGTGTCACCTTGGCAACTCAGTATGGTGTGAAGTGCTGCACGTACATTACAAACAGCACTGATGACCCAACCAAGGTCATAGATCAAAAGATGGACGATATCTTGCAATTGAAGTGGGTGTTCCGGAGGGGAGACAACCTTACCCTTACTGCTGTGAGTAATGAACTGTCCGGCTGGGTCTCATGGTTGAACCCACGCAATTGGTTCTCAGGTTTAGGAGAATGGGCTCAAAATGTTATCGTGAGTGTAGGGAAGCTTCTCCTTTGTATCCTGGGAGTTGTCATAATGATTGGTTTGATATTTAGGTGTGTTCGAATTTTAACGCGCCGCAAGCGCGGTACCAAAGTGATGAGTTTGAGGAGCGGGGGCATTGTTACAACAACTGATTTAATTTATGACCCATCAATAGAGACAATGTTGTGATAAGACGTGATTCCACGATCCGTTTCTTTCACCCGTTTCTCCTTTGTTTTCCCTCAATCAAAAATACATCCATTCGGAAAAGACTTTTGATGAACAATACACCCATTCGGAAAAGACTTTGATGAACAATACCCATTCGGAAAAGACTTTTGATGAACAATACATCCATTCAGAAAAGACTTTGATTAACACTTTCAGCAAAGATACACCCATCCGGACAAGACTTCAACCAACAACTAAGAACGATTGCACAAATGTTATGTGATTGTATTTGTGATACGTGTCTTATCTTCATCTCTACAACCTTCAGGTAGTGACACACATAGTCGACAGGTGATATATATACATATATTAGCATTCACATGTGTTTCCCCCTCCATGTATCATCAACTAAATGTGCACCCCATTTGTTGGAACAAGAAGCCGAGCAGAGCTCGGTAGTGTTTGTTGGCCCACTTACAGACCCTTAATATGGGATAAGAAGGATTTAATGTATACTTTGCAATACCTCGAAGCTTATCTAGAACATATACGGCACGATGATACATGCCCCTCAGACATGGATTTCATACATACATGCTTTTACTATCCCACTAGGTCATACATTTCCCGCCTACACCTCTCCTTTTACCATCCAATCATTTATGGATATTGTATTATATATTTTTCTGTTTAATGTTTAGATAGTGGCAGTTATTGTTGACTGCCAAAGGGTGGACTGTCAAAGTCGAAAAATATTGTAATGCATGCCCCACGTACTAACCCCATGCACATGCCCACTGCGCGTGCTCAGTCTGCCGTGCGTGCACATATCCGCAATTTGCGTAAAGTAGCTTTCCACGGTCATGCGCCTTAACGCGTGGTATGCGCATTTACGGTAGAGTTTGTGAGCGCGTAGAGGGTTATTAGAACATTACATATTTAACCAAAATAGTGCATTTTGTACCCATAGTTCCCTTGCACCACGTCAGCGAGTATTAATAGTTTAAACAGTTCCTGGACTAAGAGATTCGCCTTTGCATGATAGGAAGGGTCAGATAAAGGTTGGAAGGTGATGTCTAGTATCCAGCTGTAGGGTATTTTGAGGGTAACATTCCTGTGTTAGGTAGAGAAAGATCGCATGTTCCTGCATATAGTTATGTGCAAAAGTAGAATATGAACATTAACTGTATTTACTGTATATTATGTATGCGGCGGGAATCCAGAGGATACCACCCACAAGAGCAGTTGGGGAAAGACATCGCCCACCCTTTCAAATCAACCTATGACCTCTTCTGTAATGTAAAGACACATCCCTGTGTCCAATGGACAATGAGATTACAGTGACCATTGTATTGTGTATGCATGTTGTGTATGAAAAGCCCATTGTTGCCTGGCCGGTCAGAAGACTCTGAACGCTTTCTGTCTGACTAGCGGAGGACCGGCCGGGTTGCGCTTGCGAACATTCTCACGTATGTACATTCTCTGTAGCCATATTCTGTTTAGATTTACTTGTTAGCCTGTAGTGTATGATTTGTACTGTTTTACCTTTTGGAATTAATCCACTGTGGCCTTAGAACCCTGTGGTTGCAACTACAAATCGGTGTTGTGTCTTCACTTTCCTGCAAGGGCTTTAGAGTGTATTTATCTGTATAAGGTGTATAAGTATTGATAAGGTGTACGCACTACGGGTACTTTATACCGTCAGCGCTACTTAAGGTTTAAGGTATAACATCGTTGCAGTACTTTGCTGTTAAGGGTTTAAAGTGTAATCATATCATTGCATTGTATCATTAACAAGGTTTAAAGGTTTATCAATTGTGTGTGCGCACGCTGTGTACTCTGTACACTCAGCGCGGCGTGTGTACGCCAAGTACGTACCACGTGCGGGACTCTGTACGCAAATAGCATACAAAGTGCGTAGCACGTGTATTCAGTTTAGCGCCCATAGCGGCTCCACGGTAATAGTGTATCTAGAGGTATAGCTTTCTGGTCTAAGGTAATATCGACATTATCAATATATACAGTATATGTGAACTTCAAAAACCGCATCTCCTCCCAATTCTCAAACCCCCAGCGCCTTTTTGCCACTGTCAACTCGCTCCTCTGCCCACCCCCGCCTCAACTTCCCTCTTCACTTTCTGCTGACTTTGCCACCTACTTCACATCCAGAATTTACTCAATTTATCAGGACGTAACATCCCACCAGAACTTGAGCAAACCCCTCCTCCATTTCCTGCCCCCCCCCTTTCCTTCCCTCCTACCAACTCTGACATCTTTCTTCCCTGTATCTGGAGAGGAAGTCATGGCCCTCATCCCCCTCCACCTCCCCACTTGACCCTATTCCCTCCCGCCTTCTCCATTTCCTCTCTTCTGCCTGTGCCCATCTACTCAATCTCTCACTCTTATCAGGCACGGTCCCTTCAGCCTTCAAACATGCACTTGTCTCCCCTATTCTCAAAAAACCTACCCTAGATCCAACCAATCTCTCCAACTACCGACCCTGGCTGTCCTCCCTTTCTGACCGTTCCTTCTCTGTCTCCTCTCATAACTCCTCCTCCCCAGCACTTCCTGTACCACTAGGTGTTCCCCAAGGTTCTGTTCTTGGGCCTCTCCTTTTCTCTCTCTACACCAGGGGTGGCCAGACTTTTGGAGTTGGCAATCTACTTTGAAAGCTTTTGTGATCTACCTAGGTGGAATAATAGCGCGCGCCGCACGCGCGCGCCCAAAAAAGGGGTGTGGCATAACAAAAAAGTGGGCGTGGTATAACAAAAAAAGGGACGTAGCCTTGCTGCACAGAGTGTAATGACTGTCTCGCACGAAATAACACATTGGCCCCCACAGGTAAAAACCTCAAACACATGCCCCCACAGTGCCAGATACACATATGCCCCCACAGTGCCAGATATGCCCCCACAGTGCCAGATACAGATATGCCCCCACAGTGCCAGATACAGATATGCCCCCACAGTGCCATATATGCCCCCACAGTGCCAGATACAGATATGCCCCCACAGTGCCATGTGCCCACAGTGCTAGATTTGCCCCCACAGTGCCAGATACAGATATGCCCCCACAGTGCCATGTGCCCACAGTGCTAGATATGCCCCCACAGTGCGATACAGATATGCCCCCACAGTGCCATGTGCCCACAGTGCTAGATATGCCCCCACAGTGCCAGATACAGATATGCCCCCACAGTGCCATCTGCCCACAGTGCCAGATATGCCCCCACAGTGTCAGATAAAGATATGCCCCCACAGTGCCATCTGCCCACAGTGCCAGATATGCCCCCACAGTAGCAGATACACATATGCTCCCACAGTGCCAGATACACATATGCCCCCACAGTGCCAGATATGCCCCCACAGTGCTAGATTACAGATATGCCCCCACAGTGCCAGATATGCCCCCACAGTGTCAGATACAGATATGCCCCCACAGTGCCATCTGCCCACAGTGCCAGATATGCCCCCACAGTGCCAGATACACATATGCCCCCACAGTGCCAGATACACACATGCCCGCACAGTGCCAGATATGCCCCCACAGTGCTAGATTACAGATATGCCCCCACAATGCCAGATACAGATATGCTCCCTCAGTGCCATGTGCCCACAGTGCTAGATATGCCCCCACAGTGCCAGATATGCCCCCACAGTGCCATATACGCCCCCACAGTGCCAGATACAGATATGCTCCCACAGTGCCATGTGCCCACAGTGCCAGATATGCCCCCACAGTGCCAGATACAGATATCTCCCACAGTGCTAGATTACAGATATGCCCCCACAATGCCAGATACAGATATGCTCCCACAGTGCCATGTGCCCACAGTGCTAGATATGCCCCCACAGTGCCAGATATGCCCCCACAATGCCAGATACAGATATGCCCCCACAGTGCCATCTGCCCACAGTGCCAGATATGCCCCCACAGTGCCATGTGCCCACAGTGCTAGATTTGCCCCCACAGTGCCAGATATGCCCCCACAATGCCAGATACAGATATGCCCCCACAGTGCCATCAGCCATCAGCCCACAGTGCCAGATATGCCCCCACAGTGCCAGATTACAGATATGCCCCCACAGTGCCAGATTACAGATATGCCCCCACAGTGCCAGATATGCCCCCACAGTGCCATATTACAGATATGCCCCCACAGTGCCAGATATGCCCCCACAGTGCCAGATATGCCCCCACAGTGTCAGATACAGATATGCCCCCACAGTGCCATCTGCCCACAGTGCCAAATATGCCCCCACAGTGCCAGATACAGATATGCCCCCACAGTGCCAGATATACATATGCCCCCACAGTGCCAGATACAGATATGCTCCCACAGTGCCATGTGCCCACAGTGCTAGATATGCCCCCACAGTGCTAGATATGCCACCACAGTGCCAGATATGCCCCCACAGTGCCAGATACAGATATGCCCCCACAGTGCCAACTGCCCACAGTGCCAGATATGCCCCCACAGTGTCAGATACAGATATGCCCCCACAGTGCTAGATTTGCCCCCACAGTGCCAGATATGCCCCCACAATGCCAGATACAGATATGCCCCCACAGTGTCATCTGCCCACAGTGCCAGATATGCCCCCACAGTGCCAGATACAGATATGCCCCCACAGTGCCATGTGCCCACAGTGCCAGATATGCCCCCACAGTGTCAGATACAGATATGCCCCCACAGTGCTAGATTTGCCCCCACAATGCCAGATACAGATATGCCCCCACAGTGCCATCTGCCCACAGTGCCAGATATGCCCCCACAGTGCCAGATACAGATATGCCCCCACAGTGCCAGATATGCCCCCACAGTGCCAGATACAGATATGCCCCCACAGTGCCATCTGCCCACAGTGCCAGATATGCCCCCACAGTGCCAGATACAGATATGCCCCCACAGTGCCAGATATGCCCCCACAGTGCCAGATACAGATATGCCCCCACAGTGCCATCTGCCCACAGTGCCAGATATGCCCCCACAGTGCCAGATACAGATATGCCCCCACAGTGCCAGATATGCCCCCACAGTGGCAGATACAGATATGCCCCCACAGTGCCATGTGCCCACAGTGCTAGATATGCCCCCACAGTGCCAGATACAGATATGCTCCCACAGTGCCAGATATGCCCCCACAGTGCCAGATACAGATATGCCCCCACAGTGCCATGTGCCCACAGTGCCAGATATGCCCCCACAGTGCCATGTGCCCACAGTGCTAGATTTGCCCCCACAGTGCCAGATATGCCCCCACAATGCCAGATACAGATATGCCCCCACAGTGCCATCAGCCATCAGCCCACAGTGCCAGATATGCCCCCACAGTGCCAGATTACAGATATGCCCCCACAGTGCCAGATTACAGATATGCCCCCACAGTGCCAGATATGCCCCCACAGTGCCAGATTACAGATATGCCCCCACAGTGCCATGTGCCCACAGTGCCAGATATGCCCCCACAGTGCCAGATATGCCCCCACAGTGTCAGATACAGATATGCCCCCACAGTGCCATCTGCCCACAGTGCCAAATATGCCCCCACAGTGCCAGATACAGATATGCCCCCACAGTGCCAGATATACATATGCCCCCACAGTGCCAGATACAGATATGCTCCCACAGTGCCATGTGCCCACAGTGCTAGATATGCCCCCACAGTGCTAGATATGCCACCACAGTGCCAGATATGCCCCCACAGTGCCAGATACAGATATGCCCCCACAGTGCCAACTGCCCACAGTGCCAGATATGCCCCCACAGTGTCAGATACAGATATGCCCCCACAGTGCTAGATTTGCCCCCACAGTGCCAGATATGCCCCCACAATGCCAGATACAGATATGCCCCCACAGTGTCATCTGCCCACAGTGCCAGATATGCCCCCACAGTGCCAGATACAGATATGCCCCCACAGTGCCATGTGCCCACAGTGCCAGATATGCCCCCACAGTGTCAGATACAGATATGCCCCCACAGTGCTAGATTTGCCCCCACAATGCCAGATACAGATATGCCCCCACAGTGCCATCTGCCCACAGTGCCAGATATGCCCCCACAGTGCCAGATACAGATATGCCCCCACAGTGCCAGATATGCCCCCACAGTGCCAGATACAGATATGCCCCCACAGTGCCATCTGCCCACAGTGCCAGATATGCCCCCACAGTGCCAGATACAGATATGCCCCCACAGTGCCAGATATGCCCCCACAGTGCCAGATACAGATATGCCCCCACAGTGCCATCTGCCCACAGTGCCAGATATGCCCCCACAGTGCCAGATACAGATATGCCCCCACAGTGCCAGATATGCCCCCACAGTGCCAGATACAGATATGCCCCCACAGTGCCATGTGCCCACAGTGCTAGATATGCCCCCACAGTGCCAGATACAGATATGCTCCCACAGTGCCAGATATGCCCCCACAGTGTCAGATACAGATATGCCCCCACAGTGTCAGATACAGATATGCCCCCACAGTGCCAGATACAGATATGGTCATTCTCCGCATCACATGCTGAGCACAGGGACTGAGTGAGGAGCTATTAGCAAATTCATTGCAGGCAGGCTAAAAAATGATATGTCAAATTAGACAAGTCAGTAATAACACATATATAAAAATATTACAGGTTATGGCAAAATTCCAGGAGGAATAGCAACGGCTCCACTTGCCCTTCAATGCAAACTGCCATGAGTGATGCCCTGCTCAAGTAGCAACACTTAAAATAAGACGACCTTTAATTATTCCATTAGTGCTGAGCCCTCCCCTCCAAGACAATGTACCTGAACTGCCTGGTCTGCTGGATCCCCGGTGGCTGGATCGCTGGCTGGTACTGTCAGTGTGCCTGTTCCCGCCTGAGCTGACTGGATCATACAAGATCCAACAGGCGCAGAGGCTCCTCACTTCGCGTTCCCAATGATGCATAGCGCGGGTGCGCGGCTGACGTCACCCGCGCAATGCGTCATTTGGAACGGGACTCACAGAGGTGGCAAGTTACACTGGAATGCAGAAGTTGGTCGCGAGCTACCGGTAGATCGTGATCGACCTTTTGGCCACCTCTGCTCTACACATCCTCATTAGGTGAGCTCATTAGCTCTCTTGACTTAAAATATCATCTCTATGCTGACTTTTCCTCCCCTGACCTCTCCCCTGCTCTCCTCACTCGTATCTCCAACTGTCTCTCTGCTGTCTCCTCCTGGATGTCCCAGCGCTTTCTTAAACTTAATATGTCTAAGACTTCCCTCCCTCCCGCATAACCTCACCTCCCACAATCTCATTATCCATTGATGGCACTACTATCTCCTCTAGCCCCCATGTACGCTGTCTTGGAGTAATCCTTGACTCCTCCCTCTCCTTCAAACCACACATTCAGTACCTCTCACAAACCTGCCGTTTCCATCTCAAAAACATCTCCAGGATCAGACCCTTTTCTTTTTTTTTTTTTTTTTAATATTAAATTTTTATTGAATTTTCACACAGATTACATAAATATGTATATGTAAATTGGTATAAACAATCTGGATGAGGGTGAAGAGACATACATAATACAAAACTAATAAAGACATTAAAGACATTGGGGGGGGAAGTACATATCAGGGGTATCATAATGTAACAATGAGAACACAGTAGAGTGTAAAACAAAAGGTCTACTTCACTTTACCCTGTTAATGTCTGGAATGGACTGGGGGAGCGAAGTACGGAGAGGTCTGGAGTAGAAATCGAAGCCCAAGGGGCACCTATCTGGCCCGAACCCTCCTTGTAAAGGGACCATTTAATCCATTTCTTGCTAATAGAGGTATTTCCTGAGGAATACTTGGCCTGTGCTGTTTCGAAAACATAGTGTTGATGGACTTTATTTTCTATCATAGAAATAGTGGGGACAGCTGCTGATTTCCATTTGGAGGCGATGGCGGCCTTAGAGGCTATAAGGATATGGCCTAATAGGTATCTATCTCCGCTGGACATTTCCTTCCCATAGTAATGGAAAAGCGCCAAGAGAGGTTCGGGCAAAAGTACCACTCCCAGTACGTGGGAAATAAGTAGAAACACTTCCCTCCATAGCGCCCGAATTATTGGGCACAACCAAAATATATGTAGGATATCCCCCACCATCCCGCAGTTTCTCCAGCAACTAGCGGAGACATCAGGCCAAATTTTGTGCAGGCGATCTGGCGTTAGATATACCCTATGGACCAATTTGTAATACATTTCACAATGATTCACGCATTTAGAAATTCTAAAACAAGATTTAAAGATATCTCTCCATACATCTTCAGTGAAGGCTGCAGGGAGATCCCTTTCCCATTTGGTCTGTGCAGGGAAAACTCCATGATGGGCCTCTGTCACAAGAAACTGGTACCATCGTGATATGCCTCCTCTGTTGCCGCTGGGTGTAAGGAGTGACATCAGTAGTTTAGGGAACTCAGTATGTGGAACTCGATGTGGCAAGCAACTTTGAAGCCAATGTCGCAGTTGTAGATATTTATGAAAGTCCTGTTTGGGAATCTGAAACTGTTCTTGGAGCAGGGAGAAGGAAACTAAGGTGCCGTCCCGGAGGACATCCTTTAGAGTAGTGAGACCTAAGTCCTGCCAATGGTATAATTGCATATCTGGTATCAGTAGGGCTATAGTGTGGAGGGACAACTGGGGGGAGGGGATAGCACCAGGAGGGAGAGATCTAATTACTTCTTTCCATGCCATCAGGGTTGTGTGTACTGCTGGGCATTCAGCAACTCTGGTTGGAACTGAGTTGGTGGGCAACCACAACAAATCTGATAATGTGAAGGGGGATATCGTGTCTTGCTCCAGGGACACCCATGGTTTAGACTTGCTCTGAGTGAACCAGTCTTTAGCCTGTGTAAGTAAACAAGCGATATGGTATCTCTCTAGATCTGGATACGCGACACCCCCGTCCCATTTAGGTGCCGTCAATGTGGATTTCGCTATTCTCGGCTTCGAGCCCCCCCATATATATTTAGTCAAAAGCCTGTTGAATCTGTTACAAACATCTTTGGGGAAAGCTCTTGGGATGGTGCGAAACAGGTACATCAACTTTGGCAAAAGGACCATCTTTGCCGCCGCCACCCGTCCGACCCAGGAGACCTCCTGCATCATCCAATCTTTAATCATCAATTCAAACGTACGATAAAGAGGGTCATAGTTGCATCCTATTAAGTCCCGCCCCCTAGATATATGAACACCCAGATATTTAAGTGATCTAAGTTGCCACGCATACTTATAATCATTCTTTAGACGACTAAGAGTGCTGTCGGAGATATTCAAGGGGAGGGCCTCGGTCTTAGTAGTGTTTAGTTTGTAGTAGGAAACCGCTGCATATGAGTCTAATAGAGTATGTAGATGGGGTAAGGACGCTTCAGGCTCTCTAAGACATACCAGAATATCATCCGCAAAAAGACAGATTTTATGCGGCATCCCCCCCACTTCTGGGCCTATAATTGAATCTGACATCCTAATTTGCTCCGCCAGGGGCTCCACCGCTAGCACAAAAATAAGGGGTGATAATGGGCAACCCTGCCGGGTCCCATTAGTAATATTAAATGTGGAGGAGTTGTACCCATTGGTGAAAACCGAAGCCGAGGGTGAGGAGTACAAAGCCAATATAGAATCGAGTATTCTACCCGCAAATCCAAAATGACCCAGGGTAACCCTTAGGTAGTCCCAATGGATCCTATCGAATGCTTTTTCTGCATCCAGAGATAGAAGCAGGAGAGGCTCGTTCCGGGCCTGGCAGCGGTCAATTAAGTTAATAACTCTACGTGTGTTATCCGACGCTTGTCTGCCCAGAACAAAACCTACCTGGTCTGAGTTAATCAAACTTGGCAGGAGAGGGGCGATCCTATTTGCAACCATCTTGGCGAACAATTTAAGGTCAGTGTTCAGCAATGCTATAGGGCGGTAGTTCTGAACCACTGTAGGGGATTTTCCTGGTTTAGGGATGGTGACTATTCTGGCCTCCAACATCTCTCTCGGGAAGCATGTGGAATCAGAGGCTTCATTGTATACTGACAATAAGAGTGGAGCAAGGGTTAGTTTAAATGTTTTGTAGAAGTTGGAGGGATACCCATCTGGGCCAGGGGCCTTATTTATTGGACAGGAATCTATGGCTGCTATGACTTCGTCAATTAACCAGGGGGCGCTAAGGGATTCACGGGTCTGGGCGTCTATAGTGGGGAGCGATAGCCCGTCTAAGAAACCTTTGATGTCTGCTAACGTGGGCTGGGGGGTGTCAGGGTCATCTTTGAGGTTATACAGCTGCGAGTAGTATTCAGCAAACGCGTTCGCTATCTCGACCGGGTCAGTTACTTTGACTCCTGAAGATGTATGGACAGCATGTATGCGTTCCTTGGCTCTGCGTCCTCTTAATTTGCGCGCCAATAACCTTCCTGCTCTATTACCAAGCCTATAATAATTTTGATTTAGCCGCTGCAGGTTGCGATGTACTTCGGTTAAGGCAAAGGCGTTTACCTTGTCTCGAGCAATAAGGAGTTGCTTATAAAGAGATTTATTGTCGGGGTTTATTTTATGTGCCGCTTCCAACCGCGCAGCCTCTCTGTCGGCTGATTCGTGTCTCCTCCTGTATTCGCGCTTAAGTCTAGCTGCGATTTGAATTGCAGAGCCTCTAATCACGGCCTTCAGGGAACACCAATGGGTAAAAACAGACGTGTCTCCGGGGCAATTGGTGGTCAAATATAGGTCCAGATATTGCTGAATGGCCTGGTGAGCCTCAGGGTGAGCCAACAGGTGTTGGCCCATTCTCCATGGGCCGTGGGGAACCACCCTCTTACTAATATCCCAAACAACAATGATCGGAGAGTGGTCAGACCAAGACATAGGTAATATGTCTATTTTGCTAATAGACGCTAATGTCCATCTATCCGCTAATGCTAAGTCTATACGAGAGTATGAACTATGGACATGGGAATAAAAAGTGTAATCTCGTTCTCGTGGGTGTTTAGCCCTCCAGACATCATACAGCGCGTACTCAGCCAATAGTTGGCCAAATTTGCCTGAGGGGTCCTGAGGCGGGCTGTTACGGAGGGCCCGGGTCGGACGGGAGCGGTCAACAACGGGATCCAGTACCATATTGAAGTCCCCTAAAATCAAAAGGGCTCCCTTCATACGTTCTTTGAGAGTTCTACAGAAGGTTCTAAGGAATGGGATTTGTTTGGCGTTAGGCGCATAACAGGAGACCAAGGTAGTCTCTACATTATCCAATTTACCCACTAAGATTAAATATCTCCCGTCTGGGTCTTCATATTTATCGGACAGAACAAACGAGCAATGTTGTGCTATAAGGAGAGCCACGCCAGCTTTCTTGGCGGGCCCATTTGCCATGTAACAGAGGGGGTAACGTGTGTTAGTAAATAAGGGGGGATTTTGGCTCTGGAAGTGTGTCTCCTGCACCGCCACCACATGTGCTTTAAGTTTATAAAAACAGTTTAGGGCAACTCTTCGTTTGTGAGGGGAATTGAGCCCTTTGGCATTGATAGAAACTATGTTAACCATAGTCCTTTACAAAAAGAGCTAAAAGTTCCGATGACCGATTTCCGTGCTTAAGCTGATATACCTGATAGGGGAAGGGAAACATTTCCGGGGGTGGGAGGACAGACAGACAAAAAACAAAAAAAACAAAACTGAATTGATCTCCCTTGAGATCATAACCAGTCGCCATGATAAGGCGGCTGTGTAGGCTAAGGGGGGGGTTAGTGGCGTAGCGCCTACCCGCTGCCATATTTTATACTGCATTCTATACTGAACACATAAACCGAAACATAATCATCCCGGTAATATTAAGGCATATAGGGACTTATGCATGTAAATAGAACATGAGGAACAAACATTACTTAACAAAAACTGTCCAGTCTGGACACAAGGCACATAGACTGGCACCGCCGTCAGAAGTGTCGTTAGGATCTCTCCAGCAACTCATCTTATACCTCAAACTCCAATACCCATAACTGGAGAGTCACTAGAGTCATTACGTTACCGAGATAGCCTCTGCGGACGGTGTCCGATTCCGAGCATGCCACCTCACTTCACCGCGGACCAGTCCTGCTGAAGTCGACGGGGTGAGGAGTCCGCTGAGGGTTCCGCAATGTTCCAGGATTTGAGCAATTTTGCTCCTTCATCCGCTGTAGAAATAGAGACAGTGGAGCCATCTCGATGGATCAGTAGCTTGGTGGGGAAGCCCCAGCGGTAAGGGATATCCGCCTTCCTGAGAGCTGCCGTAATGGGGTGAAAGGAGCGCCGTTTGTAAAGAGTAGCTGCTGACAAGTCCCCGAAAAGCTGAAGTCCCTTAAGGGCTGAAGAGTTGTCCGACGTCGGTCTTGATGCTTTCAGTAATGCCTCCTTTACGTGAAAGTAGTGCATTTTCATCAGGACATCTCTAGGCGCGTCTCCTGGGGCCGCTCTCGCCTTTGGCAATCGGTGTATTCGGTCAATAATGAAATCTGCCGAAGGGGACTGGGGTAATAGAGCTTTGAATAGGGCCACAGCGTAATCGTGTAGACTGCTATGTGACACAGATTCGGGGACTCCCCGCAATTTAAGGTTGCTGCGTCGTGATCTGTCCTCCAGCTCTGTGACTTTGTCTCGCAGAAGCTTCACTTCTGCCTCCAAGGCGTCATGGGAGTCTAGTAGGCCGTTATGGGACCCCACGACCTCTTCCATTTTATTTTCCAAATGGTCAGTACGTCCCCCTAGGTCATCTATGGATTGTTGACACGCTGTTAAAGTGGTACGGAACTCCGCTGCCACTTCGTCTTTAAAGCGAGATAGAAGGAGTTTCATAGTGCCCACAGTCAGAGCATCTCCATCTCCAACTTTATCCAGGCTTGTAGCGGCTATGGAAGCAAGCGGAGGTATCTCCCGAGAGGGGGGAGTTTGCGGTACTGTTTCTGTAACAGAGGATCCAGTGGGTTTAGGGCCCGGCAACTTAGGGGATGACTTGAAAAATGAAAGCTGCTGCGCGGGCTTAGACGGCTTGCTGCGTCTGGAAGGCATGCTAAGGCCAGGGTAAGAGAGCTCGGCAGTTCTGATCACGTAAGATATGGAAAGTTGAGGCTCCGCTGTCTCTGGTATTACCAGGATGTCATGTAGATATTGGCAAGGGTAGGGGGTACTGCTCGCTTTACATTGGCATGAGCAAGGCTTGCAAGGCTATGTAACTAGCCATCCTCTTCTTTGTGCCTATGTGTCGTTGGGGGGAACTTCTGTCCCGCACTCCAGGTCGCCCAGGTACACTTAGGGTTAGGACGCAATTTGCAGAGGGTCAGGATAAAGCCCAAGGCCACCCGGACGGATAATACTACCTTGCCGAGGGAAGGTTCTTGGTGGCACCAAGTGTAGGGCCAGGAGTGTGGCACTGCTGCAAAAGAGAGGTCCCGTTAGATGGGGGATTCGTCTGCTGAGCTGTATTGTAAGGTTTGGTCTGATTTAGTTGCCCCTACTGCCGTGCTTCCTGAGCACTCTCTGCACAGCTCCAGGATCTAATATGAGGGACCCGTGGGTCGCAGGACTCTGCTTCTCCCTCCTGTTCCCTCTAATGGGCCACCCACAGCCGTGGGTGTATCCGCAGAGGGGTCGGGGACACACAGGTTCTCCCAGTATCCACAGGTAAATTCGGTGTGCACTGATGAGGTGAGTGAGGGGGGGACTTCGTCTGTCGCTTAATGGGGACCCGCACCCCTGAGTATGTCCCGGCGCCTCCAGAGCATAGATGAATGAGAGCGCTCCTTTTATTTTATTCTGGACGCACACTTTCTGATAGGCAGGGGGGGGAGGGGGGAGTCCCGTCCGGAGCAGTGCGCCGCTGGTAGCTGGTAAAGGGACCCGGCACCAAGGGGGGGAGACGAACAGCCACTGCTATGGAGCGGACCCTTCTATCCGCTCACCTCCAGGGCCGCCAGATGTCTCCTCCGAGCCTCCGCCGTCCTGCCTCCCGTTCTCCTGTCTCCAAGATGGCCGCCACTCGTATCTCGTCGTGTGCTTCTCGGCTTCTATCTGAGCCTGGGCCTCCTCCCGCCGGCCAGCGGGGACCTCCGGTGAGTCCTCCGAGATGCCCTTGCAAGGGGTGTGATAGTGGCCGGTCCGTCGAACGTTCCGGACAGGCCGATCTCCCGGCACTCGGGGGGGGGGGGGGGAGACGTGCAGCCACTTCAGTGGGGTGGACGCTGCAAACCGCTCACCTCTGCAGGCCGTCGGGTGTCTCCTCTGAACCTCCGCCACCTCTCCTCCCGTTCTCCGTCTTCTAAGATGGCCGCCGCTCGCACTCCGGAGCGCGCTTCTCGGCTCCTGTCCACTCTCAGGCCTCCTCCCGTCCGCCAGCTGGGACCCCCGGGGAGTCTGTAGCGATGCTCCTGTGAAGAACCGGGGAGAGCAGGTCCGTCCGACGTCCCCAGCAGGCCGACCGCTCAGCTGGGGGACAGCATGAAAATTTAGGCCCCGGCTTCTGGGCGACGAGTAGGCCGCAATCCGCGGGAGCCAGGAAACCGGCTCCCCGATTCCGCAGCTCGTACTCGCCACCTACACCAACACTGTAGGGATGTATACCAGGTGTTTATGGCTAGTAATTATAGCTTTGAGGCTGTGATTTAATAAGGAAACTCCCAGGTCCCTGGGAGCTCACCAGAAACGCAGCCTGCTCCTACAGCCTCCAAGCCACGCCCCACTCGATCAGACCCTTTTCTCACCCAGGACGCTACTAAGACCCTTATCCACTCACTGGTCATCTCCAGACTGGACTACTGCAATCTCCTCCTATCTGGCCTCTCTCAAAAATGCCTCTCTCCACTCCAATCTATCAATGCTGCTGCCCGTCTCGTCTTCCTCACCAAACACACTACGTCCACCTCCCCTCTCTTGCAGGACCTTCACTGGCTCCCCTTCCCATTCAGGATCCAATTCAAGCTTCTCACACTCACTTACAAAGCCCTCACCCACTCCTCTCCCACTTACATCTCTGACCTTATCTCACTTTACACTCCCTCCCGTCCTCTTCACTCTGCTAACGCACGCCGACTCTCCTGCATACTGATTAGCCCCTCCCACTCCTACCTACAAGATTTTACACGTGCTGCTCCTATCTCTGGTATTCTCTACCTCTCCCCATCTGACTCTCCACCTCTCTACAAAACTTCAAACGGGCTCTCAAGACCAACTTCTTCACCAAACCCAGCCAACTCTCCTCCTAACCCTCTGGTCTATGCTCACTGTCTACCCCTTCTGTGTCACCCCGGTCTGTTAGCCCCTCACCTTTTAGATTGTAAGCTCACAAGAGCAGGGACTTCTTTCCTCATGTGCCTTTCCTTCTCTTACTTACACTATCTTATACTCCATACTCCCTCTGATGGCACCTAACCCCGGGTTTTCTATTCCTGTCCTATATTGTCATGTACTGTAAGTGCGGTTTTCTTGTTTGCTCATTTGATTATGTACTGTGTAATGGGCGCTGCGGATCCCTTGTGGCGCCATGTAAATAAAGAATAGTAATAATAATTTTTATCTATATATTCATACAGATGTAGCCTTCCTCATGTTACTTTGATGCTGCATGTCGTGCCAGGCTGTGACTATTCACAGCCAGCAATCAATCCTTTAGGAATGAATGGGGCAATGGACCCTGCGAATACTGTAGTGGCAGCCTAGCAAGGATAAGCATGGCTCCATCTGTATATATATGTTAGGCAGTTAGCATACCGCTCGTTGGGAACCCGGCTGTCACAATGCCGGGATCCCGATGGGGGCACCATGCCACCGCCGGTATACTGGCGAGGTAGGTGATTCCCCCTCTGAGTGTCCACGACACCCATAGCGGGAGAATAGAACCTGTGGTGAGCATAACCCGCCACCAAGACTGCAGTGTGCCCGCAAGGGGCTTCATTCCGCTCATCCCCCTGCCGGCATACTTCTGCCCCGGATGCTGATGTCCGTATACTGACATTCGACATCCCAAGCTGCGGTAAACCCTACTGAACCTATATTATATTTATTAGAATGTAAGCTCTCACGAGCAGGGTCCTCTTCCCTCATGCGCTTTTCCATCTCTGACGTAACCTATCTTCTTTTTAATACTCCCTTCGACGGCACCAAATCCCCCAGTTTTCTGCCGCCCTGATACTTATTTCAGTGGCGTCTGCTGACGCAGTCATGTATATATACCCTGTACTTGTCCTATATTGTCTTCCACTGTAATGCGCCCCACACACTGGGCGATAACACTGCAAGATATGATCGAGATCCCGTTCATATCTGTCAGTGTGGAGTCACCAGCGATGAACGATGCGCGGCCCAGCGCTCGTTCATCATTGGTGCCCCGCCGCCTGTTCATGCAGGCCAATGTGGACGATCACGTCCATGTTTGTCTGCATTGCTATGGAGCCGAGTGACGGGGGGAGTGAAGAAACTTCACTCCCCCGCCGTATCGGTGGTCGGGCATCTCGGCAACGTATCGCTGTGTCTGTAGCGCCCATAAGTCACTGATTTTTTTTTGCTTTGCTTATTCGTTTATGTACTCTGTAATTGGGCGCTGTGGATCCCCTGTGGCGCCATATAAATAAAAGATAATGCTATACACATACATACCCCACAATCACTGGTTGATTACCTGGTATATAGTATATATGGTATATACAGTATATTGTACTTCTTGCATAATTCTGTATTTTCACAAAGATCTTTATATAACCCAGAATGGAGTATTTAATTTTGTTATAGATGAGAGGTATCAAATGAACAGAGTAGACAATAGCGCACGGAGGCTTCTTGTTGCTGATGCCTATGTATAGGGTTTGGAATAAATGAGACACACAGGAATAATATAGCTGCATAAAACCACCGGAGCGATGACGTTGTCGGATAGTCCTCTCCTAATTTCCAGATCTCACAACAGTATTGCTATCTTATGCAAATGTCTGGGAGACTACAAGGACCAGATTCATGCCAGGAGATATTAGCATGTGATAATTACTGCATGGCAATTGAGCCTAATACCACGATTTTATAAGCACCTCATAAAGGTAATCGGATACCTCATACCTCACGTGTTCTGATGCAAAACAGAATTTATTTGCTTGCTTCACTAGTTAAAAACAAAAATGTTACATCATTTTATTTGACTATAAAATGTATTTTCCTTTAATAAAATGTTTATTTTGTAATGCAAGAGATAATATTGTTTTCTACACCTGAGACAACAGACTCCGTAAGTTCTTCTACACACGCGGGTTCTAATGTGAAACACGTGCTCTGAAGAGCTATTAAATGCGCTTTGGTGCAGAAAGTAACAGTTGTATGTACAGAAGCTGCGGATCAGCATTTCCATTGCGTCAACTTTTATATTCCACACTGTGTAGAAAACAGACAAAATGTCTATGGAGAAAATACAGTGAAAATGTCAACATTAGGCTTTTGCTACAAACTGCTCGTCGGCATCATTATGTTGTCTGTGTCAACATGATAACCATAACAAAGTGTTGTTTGGCTTTGTTATATGTTGTCGACATTCAGAGTGCTGACATGAGAATATCATCAAATTGAGGGGGGGATTTATTAAAGAAAAAAATGCGGTAAAACCCCCGTTTTCGGGGATTTTACCACATTTTCAAATGTACTATCACCCGGCCGTTGCATTTTCGCTGATGAGGGTATCACCATCTCTGGATACCCTATGGGCTTGTTTTCACCGGCCGTTGCGGACCCCTCCCCCCCGGCATACCTTCCTCCAGGAAGCCTGGACCCGGAAGGTAATCTCCTCCTCCCCCCAGCAACGCAGCCGGAGGTCCTTCCGACTGCAGGGGGGAGGGGGAGGCGCCGGGGACAGCCCGCTGCTGCTTCCTGGCAGGGGAGCAGGTGAAGTTCCCGGGGGGGTGACGGAGATTCCCCCCCCCCGCACACCACCTCACAGGTATCACGGGGGGGCTCCCTCACCGCATTGCGATGTTGATCACATGTTAGTACATATGCGATCAACATTGCTGCGGCAATGTATCTTTATACATCCCGCCCACAATGCGGTTACTATGCTACAGGGAATGATTTATTTCCACACTTAGCGTGAAGACGGAATATACTGCGTACGTTGTTTTAGCGTTGTGTAATGCCCGTGTGTGACTCGTCACTGTTATTGAAATTACTGTTTGGTTTCATTAAAACGTCACGCACATAAAAGATACCCCAATTAAATTTATTTAAATATACAGTAAGTACAACATGTCCACGTTCTACCTCCAGGAAGATGACAAAAACCGGCTTCCCGTAACAGTCTCAACACGGACGCTTTACACGCTACTAACATTCAACACAGAATAAAACTGCCTGCGACTGATAGCGGAATAACTTGCTTTTCTTAGTAGTACATTTAAAGCCTGTAATAAAGTAAAAGGCAAACAGAACAGACAGAGAGTGAGCTAGGGACAGATTTCAAGGAACTAGATGATTGAGGGGGAGATTTATCAAAATGTGAGGAGTGATAAAGTAACATCCGACCAGCTCCTGTCATTTTTCAAACACGGGGCCTAATTCAGATCTGATGGCAGCAGGAAAATTGTTCTCTAATGGGCAAAACCATGTGCACTGCAGGGGGGCAGATGTAACATGTGCAGAGAGACCTGGCAACACCATGCTGCACTGCGGGCGGGGGCACAGATGTAACATGTGCAGAGAGTTAGATTAAGGTGGGTTATATTGTTGCTGTGCAGGATAAATACTGGCTGCTGTATTGTTACACTGCAATTTAGATTTCAGTTTGAACACACCCCACCCAAATCTAACTCTCTCTGCACATGTTACATCTGCCACACCTGCAGTGCACATGGGTTTGCCCATTAGAGAACAATTTTGCTGCTGCGATCAGGTCTGAATTACCCCCACAGCCTGTAACTTGGCAGAAACTGAGTGGTTGGTACTTTCTCTCTCCCCACGCTTTAATACTGTAAATCTTCCCCCTTAATCCGTTAAAGGCACTTACAGGGACAGTTTGTAAATCATCCTCTCTCTGCCAGAGATTCATTCTTGGCTGATTCCTCTAGTAGCACAAGACACTCAGCTGCCTCTACAGAGGGAGGTGTGACGCAGGGATTGTGGACCTTGGTCACCAATTCATACGTTACAGGCTCCTACTGCACAAACCTCATCCAGGCAGCTGTAGAGCATTTTCAGCCTCTAAATGATCAAGCGTTCGCTATAAATGCGCATTGCGCTGTTGCAGTGCAGACTGTACTTATGTCAGCACCAGAAGCCAATCCACATTCAAGATGTTCTGGGTTTCTTTGTGTAAACCCTTTCCCAGATCGAGCCACAACCTCAAACCCAGCAGCAGCCATTGCGGTGAGATTGGTTGTGGTACATTCGGATGATCATTTACATTCAGCACATGAAAAGCCAGCGTTTCTATAAGGTATCGCAGTCAGCGCAGCCTGTGGCCACAGCTACGCACATTAATGTGAGATTCTCTCTTCTCCCGGCACACGTTGATCCTTTGGTATGTAACTCTTCTGACCTGCAGAACACTGGCGGCAACTTCATCGCTCACTGAGAAGAGAAACAATGGCGTCTATTATTATCTACATCAGCCCGAAATAATAAAACATTTTTACATTTTCATTTAATTTTTTTTTTTTTTTTTATTGCCAAGGTTTTCAACCCAGAACAATAAAGTAATAAAAAAGGAATTTTAAAAATAAGAGTCTACAGAAAATGTAAAATCTATAAACCACTCACAGTCCCAGATAAAGCTTTACTGCAAAACACCTGTATACATTGTAGGAGTATTTACCAAGCATAAGCCAGGAGCTCAAGTTTTTTCTTTTTTAAATAAACTTGTCTGTAAGAATTGCATTAAGTGCTGATTCCCGTATACTGTATACTGTATGTGCTGCCTTTAGTAATACTTTCCAAAAACATCTCTGCTCACTAGGCCTGCAATCGGCAAAGCTCAGAAAATGTAGTTCTTGCAGCCATTGTGAGGTAGATTCAGGAGAAGACTTCCATGGCTGGACAATCATTTCTCCTGGAGGGGACAGAAGCACTTCAACAACTAATCATTATTTGTGTTCAAAGCCACGTTAGATAGAAGACGCCGTATCATGCACGACTGGCAGGTTCCTTTCTGATGTATGTATGTAGTTTGTGATGTTCATTTAAAACGCCTGATGATAGAGAAAATTATTTCTAATTACTTATCTTTTAGTGATTTAACTTCTTACGGAGATTCAGATGAATATGTTGAAGGTGAAAGCGCCACCCGATGCAGCCCCGGAATTGTATCAGGTTGGCTAGCACTAGTCTAATCAGGTTTGGTATGTATTTTTGGTCGATGTGCTCCTTCTAGTAGAGATTCTTCCACTGGTGCTTTGGTTGCGTATGGTAGCATTATAATAGCCAGGAAGATCATAGTACACAGACATTAAGGGGGGGTATTCAATTGTTTGAAAATTCAGCTGGGTGTCTGTTTACTCTACCCAAAGTGGCCTCCATTATATAATTCAAGACAGGGTCATTTCAGCCTTAGAACAGGATGTCTCCAGCGGAAGAAAGCTCTGTCAGGTTTTGAAATCCTTCATGATGTTCAGACACCAATGTCCATTGGACCTGGGAATTGTACAGAACAAATGATGTGTTGGTTCGTTATAATGTTCACGGGACAATACCTGTGTGGTATTTATCAAGCATGTTCTCTAATTTCTTCACATTTGTGTTCAAAGATGCCAATTTTGGTCCTAAGGTGAAGTCGCAGTGGCCATGGAGGCGTTCAAGTGTCCCCACAAGAATGAAACAGAAATGGCATTTTGTCCTTTTTTCTGCATATCGGGGGAGACACTTTATACTCTTTCTGCAGAATGTTCTCTCAGAGGGTTTGTGAGAATACGGCTGAAGCTTTTGGAGATGATTTTTAAAAAGTGTAGAAACTCTTGTAACTGTAGCCATAAATGTTAAATTGTTATCGTGTATTCTCATTTGATTCCCTGCTATCATTGTTCTTTTACCGCTGCTTACCTTCTGTGCCATTACACCTCTTATTTTATTACCATTGTAACCACTGCATTCAGCACTGGTATTTGCCATATCATTGTTACCCTTGATAAGCCAGTGCACCTCTCTCGCTTTACCCCCTTCTCCCCTTCATGACTGTCCAGTCTTGCTTTTGTTTCGCCTCTACTTTGTCCCCACGCTGCAGTTGTCCTTCACTTCCCCTCATCCACATCATATCTCACCACGCATACCAGCTGGACACACTTCATTCTCTCTGTTTCCCCCCTTTTCTCTTTAGTTATTTCACCTACTACTTCTAGAGCATGCTACTCTCCCCTGATCACTATCAATCATGTAATGTTGCTGTCCCCACTTCCTCTGCTCCGTACCCCATGTGGTCCAGAACCATCACTGTATCTTGGATCTCTCCCTCAGACATCAATCATTTTGTTGTCCTCTCCTCTACTGGCCTATGATTCTCTCACACCCAGTGCCCCAGTGGTTGAAAAGATGGCAGTATGGGTGTTCTATCCTAAGCTGGCTGTTCATTCTTTTCACTTGTGGTTCATGGCGTTTGCTTCCTCCACTACATTAATAGCAGTCATCTATCCCCCCCATCGAATCTCCAAATTCATTGTAGATAACTTTGCTGCCCTGGCTCCCACACTTTCTCTCTTCCAACCTTCATTCCCTGATCTTGGGTGACTTAAATATTCACATTGGGAGCGGGATGTATTAACATACATCGCCGCCCCTCGTAGCGATGGTGATCGCATATGTACTAACATATGCGATCAATATCGCAATGCGGTGACGCCCCCCCCCCCGCCAAACCTGTAAGGTGGTGTGCGGGGGGGAGGGTCTCCTTCACCTCAGCTGCCGGGAACAAGGCAACAGGCTGCCCCCCGTGCCTCCTCCTCCCCCATGCAGCCGTTAGGACCTCCAGCTGCGTTGCTATGGGGAGGAGGAGATCATTTTCTGGGACCCTGATAGTTACTTCAGAGTCACCTGCTGATGCAGTTATGTACGTGTACTATATTGTCTTGAACTGTAAGTCATTGTTTCTTGTTTTGCTTATTTGTATATGTACTCTATATGGCACCACAGAGGATCTGCAGTGCCCAATTACAAAGGATAATTATAATAATTGATGTAACCATCTACCCCTCCAACTCTAAATGTCTCTCACCCATTTCTTTGTGTCTTTCTCTATGTACAGCATTTGGAGAGAGAAATTAGCTGGGCAGACATCTGCACTAGAATAGGCTTGCATGATAACCGAGGGAATACAATGAGCAATGGTCTGCTCAGTAGCCGGCCAACCACATTTATGTGCAGACAGATGTCTTGTTCTATTAAATCTGCAGAGACCGATCATCCCAGTGCCCAAAGGAGAATAAGCAATTTCCTGATTTAAGTGAAAAGCCGAAACCACTTTTGGCTGGAACACAGGAACCGTAGGGAGAAATGCTCTATCATCATGGAAGATGAGAAAAGGCGGCTTGCAAGACACAGCACCTAACTCAGAAACACGCTGGGCTGAGGCAATAGCCATAAGGAAAACCAGCTTACAAGTAACAAATTGAAGATACTCTCAAATGGTGCCTGTTTAAGAGCTGACAAGAACCAGATTAACATCCCATGGTGCTACTGGCAGACCAAACAGTAGTTGAATACGAACCACACCCTGTAAAAAGCTCAAACTTCTGGAAAAAGGGTCAAACGCCAATGAATATATATGGACAGGGCTGAAATCTGTACTTTCAAAGAACGAAACTTTAAACTGGCTTCCAAACTGCCCTGGAGGAAGGCCAAAAAATGAGAGGAGAGAAACTTGATGCATGAATTCCTCTCTTTTCACACAACAAGAGTTAGAGTTTCCATACTCTGTGGCAATTGTGTGACTGAACCGTTTTCTAGGCTTGCAGCATAGTACAAACTACCAAAGGAGAAAAAAACCTTTAGCTTTCAAAAGCTCGGTCTCAAAAGCCAGGCTGTTAAAGCCAAAGGAGGAAGGTCTGTGTGTAGAAATGGATCTTGTTGTAGCTGGTCTGGACGAAGTGGAAGACGCTACCGCCAACATTATAAGATGGCATACTGACCTGCGCAGCCAGTCTGGAAACACTAGGATTATCATCACCCATTGATCCTTGATGCACTTGACTACCCGAGGCAACATTGGGGTCGGAGGAAGCTGAACAGAACAGTCATGGCATCCACTGCAAAAGCCAGAGGCCATGAGATCTACTTGTAGAAGTCCTCACTTCTGAGCTAACTGTTGCAAGGCCTCTGGATTGAGAGACCACTCGCCCGGGAGAAATGTGGTTCTGCTGAGGAAGTCTGCTTCCCAATTTTCCACTCCTGGTTTGAGCACTGCTGAGAGTGCCAGAACACAGTTTTCTGCCCAGGACAGGATTCGTGATACCATCACTGGCACGCTCTTTGTGCCGCCCTGATGATTTACATATGTCACCGCTGTGGCATTCTCCAACTGAATACAAACTGTCTGGCTTCCAAGAGTGCTCAGAGCTCATTGATCGGCAGAGCCATTTCCAATGTTGACCAAAGGTCCCGGAGCTGAAAATGTAATGTAACGGCATCCCCATCCTAGGATATTTACATTCGTGGTCACAATGACCCAATCCGGAGTGACCAAAGATTGTCCCTGGAGATGATCAGAAACTAGCCACCAAAGGAGAGATTGACGAGCGCTATCGCACAGTACAAGAAACGGAGATGAGAGGGATGTGGACCACCTCATCCAATTTTGGAGAATTTCCCACTAGAATTCCTGTGAATGGAACCTGGCGTACTGAATGGTCTCAATGGTGGAGACCATCTTGCCCAACAGCTTCATGCACAACAATATCGACGGATAACGCACTGACAGTCCCGTCCAAGTTCAGCAGGGTCCATGCCTTGGACTATGGCAAGAAAACTTGCTGGAGAGAGGTGTCGAAGATCACACCCAAAACCTGAAGGTGTGACTTCGAGTACTTCAGGATCACGGATGGATCCTGAATTTCAAGAACTGTATGATCCAGGTGCTTTTGCAACTGTGAAGCCGAGTCAGCCTTCGCGAGTAGAACGTCCAAATAGGTATGACAGTTATACCTTCTTTCGCCATCACATGCATGATTTAAACTTGTGGAGCAGTTGCTATACAGGATGGCAGGGCAATTTATGGCCTGGAATTTAAAGTGATTGGAACAGACCGCAAACCAGATGAGAGAATGAGGAACGTGAAGATAAGCATACCCGAAGTCCAGGGGGTAATTCCAAGTTGATCGCAGCAGGATTTTTGATAGCAATTGGGCAAAACCATGTGCACTGCAGGGGAGGCAGATATAACATGTGCAGAAAGAGTTAGATTTGGGTGGGTTATTTTATTTCTGTGCAGGGTAAATACTGGCTGCTTTATTTTTACACTGCAAGTTAGATTGCAGATTGAACACACCCCACCCAAATCTAACTCTCTCTGCACGTTATGTCAGCCTCCCCTGCAGTGCACATGGTTTTGCCCAGTTGCTAACAAAAATCCTGCTGCGATCAACTTTGAATTACCCCCAATGTTAGCAACATTTCATTGGCTTCTATGCTGTGGGTCACTGGTTAGAGAGATTCTATTTGAAAATGATTAAACCACAAACTGGTGTTCAAGGCACAGAGATTTAAGATCTGAAAATGAGCCGTACAGCTTCCGACCAAAGAACAGGTTTGAGTTAAACCCCAATTTCTGTTCCAGCGGAGGAACTGAAGCAATGATGCCATCCGAAAGGAGAAAGTTATTAATCTGATCTAATGCCACCCTCCTGGGGAAGAGAGGTGGCGAATAAATGTTGTGGTGGCAGAATCCTGAGGTTAATTATGTACAGTAACCTCTAAAAATGAAGCCAAGCACCCAGCTATCTGAAGACAACTCCACTCAACAAACTCTGAACTGGAGCAACCGGCCTTTGACTTGCGATCAGATTGGGTGGAGAAAAATCATCAGGAGCTAGGCTTCTCCGGATTCTTGGCTCCCAAGTGTCGGCTGGCACTAGAAAATCTGCCCTTCAAAGTCAAACTTCTGCCAGGGAAGAAACGGCCTCTGGTGAACCTCTAGACGACGCACCACCACAGTAAGAAGTAACTATAAGCTCAGAAACAAGGACCCCACAGTTTAGGAGCAACCACCTGTGCTCCAAAAAAATAGGATTTTAATTACCTACCGGTAAATCCTTTTCTCGTAGTCCGTAGGGGATACTGGGAATCCATTTAGTACCATGGGGTATAGACGGGTCCACTAGGAGCCTTGGCCACTTTAAGAATTTGATAGTATGCGCTGGCTCCTCCCTTTATGCCCCTCCTACCGGACTCAGTCTAGGAAACGGTGCCCGAGGAGACAGACATACTTAGAGAGAAGGATAGTTATGCAAAGTGGTGACATTAAGAACCAGAACACACAGAACAAGAGGAAACCCAAGCTAACCAAACTTGCAACCAGGAACAGCAACAGCTGAACCAACCAGAATACTTAACTAAGTAACAGTGCAGGAAGAACGAAGCACCAGGCGGGTGCCCAGCATCCTCTACGGAGGGATTTACCGGTAGGTAATTAAAATCCTATTCTCTCTTACGTCCTTGAAGATACTGGGCATCCATTTAGTACCATGGGGAAGTACTGAAGCTCCCAAACCGTGTGGGAGAGTGCTGAGGATCTTCAGTTTGGTCAAAGTATCGAACTTGTAAAACTTTGCAAATGTGTTCGAACCTGACCAAGTAGCTGCTCAGCAGAGCTGTAAAGCAGAGACACCCTGGGCAGCCACCCAAGAAGAATACACAGACCTAGTAGAGTGGGCCTGTACAGATTTTGGAACTGGCAATCCTGCCATGGAATACTGTAAGCGTGAGCCTGATCCAGCATGCTTTGAAGCAGGAAACCCAATTTTATTGGGATCATAGAGAATGAACAGCGAGTCGGATTTCCTGTGACAAGCTGTTCTCACTAATAAATACACCTTCAAAGCCCTCGCAACATCCAAAGACTTTGAAGTAGCAGAGGTGTCCGTAACAGCCGGAACCACAATAGGTTGGTTGATGTGAAACGCGGACACCACCTTAGGAAGAAATTGCTGACGAGTTCTGAGTTCAGCTCTGTCCTCGTGGAAAATAAAGTAGGGACTCTTGTGAGACAACGACCCTAGCTCCAACAGGGTCTGGGACTCAGGGTCGACAGCTAAAAGGTCGACACACCTTAGGTCGACGCCAATTGGTCGACATGGAAAAAAGGTCGACATGGACAAAAGGTCGACAGGAACAAGTTCGACATGGAAAAAGGTCGACATGAGTTTTTTATGTTTTTTTGGTGTCGTTTTCTTCGTAGAGTGACCGGGAACCCCAATTAGTGCACCGCTTCGCTCGCCATGCTTCGGGCATGGTGCCTTCGCTCCGCTACCACTTCGCTCGGCACAGATTACCGTTCCAATCGTAGTCCACGTGGATCGTTAAGTATGAAAAGGTTCCAAAAAAGAAAAAATTCGTGAAAAACTCATGTCGACCTTTTTCCATGTCGACCTTGTTCCTGTCGACCTTTTGTCCATGTCGACCTAAGGTGTGTCGACCTTTTTGCTGTCAACCTGGAGTCCGGATACCCTCCAACACACGTCTTGCTGAAGCCAAGGCCAACAGTGTGACGGTCTTCCACGTCAACCTCCTATAACGGTTCAAACCAGTCCGATTGGAGGAACTGCAGCACCAAATTGAGATCCCAAGGTGCCATGGGAGGCTGGATGTGCAGAACACCTTTCAAGAACGTGTGGAGAGAAGCCAATTGTTTCTGAAAGAAAATAGACAAGGACGAAATCCACATCCACTCCGACTGCAGAAAAAGCAGATGTCCCAGATGAAATGCCACCGCAGAATATTGTCTGCTCTCACATCAAGAGACCTACTTCTTCCATATACAGTGGTAATTTTTAGACGTTAATTTTAGTGGTAATTTTAGACGACTATGATCCATGCCCTTCCTGGCATGGATCATAGTCGGGATGACCTTGTCAGGAATCCTTCTCCTGGCTAGAATCAGCCGTTCAACTTGCATGCCGTTAAACATAGCCGCGGTAAGTCTTAATAGACGAACGGGCCCTGTTGCAGAAGATCCTCGCGAAGAGGTAGAGGCCACGGATCTTCGATCAGCATTTCGAGAAGATCCGCGTACCAGGCCCTTCAAGGCCAGTCCAGAGCAATGAGGATTGCTTGAACCTTTTTCCTTTTTATTCTCTTTAGAATTTTAGGGATCAGAGGAAGTGGAGGAAACACGTACACCAGCTGGTAGACCCACGGACTTGTCAGAGCGTCTACCGCCACTGCTTGTGGGTCTCTCGACCTGGAACAATACCGCTTGAGCTTCTTGTCAAGTCGAGAAGTCATCATGTCGATCTGTGGTTTTCCCCACCGACGTGTCAACCACCGGAACACCTCCGGGTGGAGGCCCCACTCCCCCGGGTGCAGGTCGTGTTTGCTAAGGAAGTCTGCTTCCCAGTTGTCTACTGCCGGAATGAAGACCGCTCACAACATCATGACGTGTTTTTCCACCCAGAGGAGAATTCTTGACACCTCTGACATTGCTGCTCTGCTTTTCATTTCGCCCTGACGGTTTATGTACATTATCGCCGTTACATTGTCCGACTGGACTTGAATGGCCTGATTCTGGAGGAGAGATGAGGCCTGCAGAAGTGCGTTGTAGATTGCCCTGAGTTCCAAGATGTTTATTGGAAGGATGACTTCCCGACTTGACCATCTTCCTTGAAGCTGCACCCCCTGGGTGACTGCTCCCCAACCTCTGAGGCCTGCATCTGTGGTTAGCAGAATCCAATTCTGAATCTCGAACCTCGATGAGGAGAGAAGTTCTTAGCCATCACAGAAGGGAGATTCTGGCTCTTGGCGACAGACAGATCCTCTGGTGCATGTGAAGATGCGATCCGGACCATTTATCCAACAGATCCAGCTGGAAGGGCCTCGCATGAAACCTTCTGTACTGAAGCACCTCGTAAGAGGCCACCATTTTCCCTAGAAGGCGAATGCACAGATGCACCGTGATCCGGGTTGGCTTCAGGACAGCCCACACCATCGACTGGATTACCGTAGCCTTCTCCAAGTGAAGGAACACTCTCTGAGACTCTGTCCAGTATCATTCCCAGGAAAGGAAGCCTCTGCATCGGTTCCAGGTGAGATTTTGGTAAGTTCAGAATCCACCCGTGATCCAGGAGTAGTCTGGTTGAGAGGCCAATGCTGTCCAACAACCGCTCCCTGGATGGTGACTTTATCAGAAGATCATCCAGGTACGGAATTATGTTCACTCCCTGTTTGCAGAGTAGAAACATCATCTCTGCCATCACTTTGGTGAACACTCTCGGTGCCATGGAGAGACCAAATGGCAGGTCCTGGAACTGGTAGTGACAGTCCTACAGTGCAAACCGTAGATAAGCCTGATGAGGCGGCCAGATCGGAACGTGAAGGTACGCATCCTTGATATCCAGAGATACTAGGAATTCCCCTTCCTCCAGACCTGAGATCACCGCTCTCAGAGACTCCATCTTGAATTTGAACACTCTTCAGTACTGTTCAAAATCGGTCTTACCGAACTGTCCGGTTTCGGTACTACAAACAAGTTGGAATAATATCCCTTGTTTTGCAGATGAGGTGGAACTGGAATAACGACCTGAGTCTGCACCAGTTTCTGAATGGCGTCCTGTAAGGTTATACTTATCTCTTGCGAAACTGGTAAGCCTGATTTGAAGAATCTGCGAGGTGGGAGCTCCTGAAAACCCATCTCTGTAGCCCTGGGAAATAAGATCTATGACCCAGGGATCCTGGCACAAACCTGTCCAGATGTGGCTGAAAAATTTTACTCTGGCTCCCACCCGCCAGTCTTCCACGCATCGCAGTCCACCGTCATGTTGAAGGTTTTGAGGAAGCAGAGCTCGAGTGCTGTTCCTGTGAACCGGCAGTTGTTGGTTTGCGTGGTTTACCTCTAGCGCCTCTGGTGGCCGTAGAAGAACCTCTGGTTTGGCCATTAAACTGGGCAGTCCGAAAGGACTGTAGATTAGGTCCTGATTAGGCCTTCCTGGCTGGTGGAGCTGCAGAAGGAAGATATCTGGACTTACCCGCAGCAGCTTTGGAGATCATTTCTCTAGTTCATCTCCAAATAAGGCCTCTACTGTGAAGGGTAGGCCTCCCGCACCTTTCCTGGAGTCCTCGTCAGCAGTCCACTGGCGTAGTCATAAGCCTCTGCGTACTGACACTGCCATAGCAGTGGTGAGTGCATTAAGCAAGCCTATTTCTTTTATGGCCTCCACCATAAAGTTTGCAGAGTCCTGTATACAGTATGTGGCAGAAACAAAATTATCTCCCCCTGAGGCAAGGTATCTAACCCCTCAAGTAGGTTACCCAGCCATTTGGCAATGGCCTTAGTAATCCACCCACATGCTATAGTATGTCTCTGGGTCATCCCAGCAGCTGTATACAAGGATTTGAGTGTAGTCTTAATTCTACGATCAGCCGTGTCTTTTAGGGATGCTGCACCCGGGACAGGCAATACAATTTTCCGTGACAGACTGGATACTGATGCACCCACTATCGGTGGATTTTCCCATTTTTTCCTATCCTCAGGAGGAAAAGGAAAAAATCTTTTAGAGATGTAAAATTTCCTGTCAGGATTAACCCACGGTTCTTCAAACAGGGTATTTAGTTCCTTGGACACAGGAAAAGTGACTGAGGACTTATTTTTTATATTAAAATAAGATTCCTCAGTCTCCTCTGTCACCTTATCAGGGATATGCAGAACTTCTCTGATAGCTTCTATGAAAGTCTCTATTCCCTGTGACAGAGTACCCTCCCCCCACCTCCATGTCTGACCCCTCATCATCACAGTCAGACTGCAGGATATGGGCGAAAGGACGTTTTTGAGGACAAACGGTAGGGGACTGAGACGCTGGTTTGGGTACTGAGTCTCCTTTCATAAATTCAGTCATCGATTGTCTTAAGTATTGCATCTCTTTCTCATTGCGGAACAATTTAGTAGAAATATTGGAAATCATTCCCCTAATGGAATCCAACCAAGCTGGCTCTGCCCCGCCAGCCTGGGAGGGTGCACTGCACTGAGTACACTGCAGTGAACCCCCTGGAGAAGAGGAACACTGTGCCTTACATGAAACACACTGTGTGTCTGACATACTGTGACAGCGCACACACAGGAACAGGTTAAAAGCACAATTAACCCACAAAGAGCCCTTCCAGGGAGACACAGAGATAGTACGGAGCCAGCACACAGGGCCTTACCGCTGATGCCAAGCTTAGCCGTGTCGCAGACTAAGTACCTAGATTGGGTGTTCAGTACAATAATGATCGCTCCCCCCCTGCTATGACCCCCTGGTACCGCTGAGGTAATCTGGAGTCTCTCCGGAGGAGCTGTGCATCCCTGTCAGTCAGCGTCTGTCTCCACTGCAGAGGGAAAATGGCGCTGTTGAGCTGCTGGATCCGCTCATAGTGAAGCTCCGCCCCTTGCCTGACTGAGGTAATTTTGTGCCTAAAATGGAGTTAGCCCCCTTTTAAGTCTGTAATGCCAGTCTGGGTACTGTGTACACATATAGTGTACTGAGACTCTGTTCGCCCTCTCAGAAGCTGTGCGCCTGCACTGTGTACTGAGTCTGGAGACCCAGCCGCCCCATGTAGAAGCCGTGCGTCTCCGTACCCGTGTGACCCGCTAACCGGGGACCACTCTTCTTTCTTCTGGCTCTGTTAGGGGTGGTGGCGTGCTGCAGGAATGTACGCGCGCCGTGGTGGGGCTTGTGAATAGTTCCCTCAGGAGCTAGTGTCCTGTTAGCGGGGAATGGGACCATTAACCCTTTGGGAGGTTAGGCAGTTTCTCCGAAACCCCCCCTCCCCCCCCATGTCCCACGAAGCAGACAGGCCGGTGCCATCCAGTCCTGCCTGAAAATAACAAACAGATAAGAAATGCAGAAAACTGTTCAGGAGCTTCCAGCAAAGTGACCGGCTCATCAGGCACAGTTTCCTAGAGTCTGGTAGGAGGGGCCAGCTCACACTATCAAACTCTTAAAGTGCCCAAGGCTCCTAGTGGATCCGTCTATACCCCATGGTACTAAATGGATTCCCAGTATCCCCAAGGGAGAAAGTGTTTTTTCCCCGGTAGCCTATGGAATAGTCCAATTCTGGCCCAAAAAGAATGCCACCACTAACAGAAGAGATTCCAAGGAATGTGTTGATTCTGAACTCCAAGTGCAGAGCCAAAAGGGCTCCGAGACCGCCGTAGCTGACACCCGGGAAGCCATCTTGCATGGCCTCACACACATTCAGTTGCGCCACAAAGCTGTTCCGCCAATTGCAGTAGGGAATTCCTCAATGAGTTTGTCACACCATTTCTCGAGCCACCTATGTCAAGGCTTGTAAAGGTCAGATAACAACCATGTAGCCGATAAAAATGGACTTAAGACAACATTCCAATTTTTTTAAATCTTGTTGATCTTTAAAGGACGTGGAGCCCTGAACAGGAAGAGCCATATGTTTAGCTAAACAGGAGACTGCAGCGTCAACCTTTGGGAGGCAATCCCACTTAGGACACATGATACACCGGAAGTGGATAAAGTGACGCCTCCTCAATGAAACTGGAGAGGGCCAAAGAAGATAAGGTAACAACTTTCTTGTGTCGCATGAACAGACTCACAGTCTCCGCTTGGGAATCCACATCCAAACGAACTAGTTTGGCTCACAGCAGCAATGAGGTCTTCCACGCCATGACTGGGGAAAGTTTCTAGTTCCTCACCCTCCGGGACGATGACATTCTCCTGTTAAATGCCTAAAGTGCATAAGGAACATTTATTTTACTAATTCTATGTACTTGCATATTTTGTAGATATAAAGGTATACCTATTATATAATATACCTTACATGGAAAATGAGCATATTCCAAACAGACATTAGTTCACTTATAAGATACATGTTCCTTTAACAGATTTTGTACTCACTGTGTGTAATAGAACTGGAATTAGCCCTAAATAAGACTGACCAGCTCCTAGCTTGTTACCAAGGATAGTAGTTCCTAATATGAACTTAAGTTTAGAGAGATTCTTCTAGAACAGCCCTGGCCAACCTGTGGCTCTCCAGCTGTTGTGGAACTACATGTCCCAGCATGCCCTGCCACAGTTTAAGCATTCCCTAATAGCAAAACTGTGGTAGGGCATGCTGGGATTTGTAGTTTCACAACAGCTGGAGAGCCACAGGTTGGCCAGGCCTGTTCTAGAACGTGCGAGATCAGC
The DNA here is from genome assembly GCF_028390025.1 of Pseudophryne corroboree. Taxonomy (NCBI): domain Eukaryota; kingdom Metazoa; phylum Chordata; class Amphibia; order Anura; family Myobatrachidae; genus Pseudophryne; species Pseudophryne corroboree. Next base: position 853,681 of record NC_086452.1, read on the forward strand.
GAGTGTAACCAAGTATTAGAAAACTAAGTGTACAGCCATTTTTAAGTTGTTAATGTAATGTAACCCGGGCTGACAGGCTGCGCCTCTCCGCCGGTGCGCGGGATGCGCCTCTCCGCGGGATGCGCCTCTCCGCCGGCGCATGGGCGTGGTCTGTCAAATAATTCATTGTTTTATTAGGCTGAATTCAATCTGTTACTTCATGCAACACGGAAACAAGCAGATCCGAAACTTCCAACTGAGACCTGAAAGAATGAAGACGCTCATGATCCACATGAGCTCCAAGCTGCACCAAGTCAAAGACCGGCCCAGAGCCTGTGCCAACACCGGCTCCACAATGGTAGACGTGGCAGTCTCTGTTGCCTGCATGACTCTAGGCTTCGCCTGACAGTCCGCACACAATACCCCAGAGTCCACCTGTCCACTAGGTAATGTAATAGGACACTGGGTGCAAGGGAAATACAAAGCCATAGTAATACATTTTTGACTGGTTTGGATTTGTCCATCATAGTCCCCATGCGGCTTTGCCATGTATAGCAGAAGGCAATCAAATTCCCAAATACAGGAAATGAATGCTCAGGTCACTCAATCACATTACAAACCCCCAGAACAGCAGAATAAAATATACAGGTACTTCACCTTCCCAAGACGCGAACGGTTGTAGAGGAGCCGAGGAGACTGGTGCACCAGCCTAAGAACACAGCTTGCAGTGTCCAGCAGAGAACAGGATGTCCCACACAGTAACTAGGACTGCACCATTTCTGCAGCTCCAGGCTCCACCCTCCCCATTCTGTGGCTGCACTCTCCGTCTAAGGTTCTACTCCACCTCCCTGATCGGGGAAAGCACTTACTACAGCCAGGCTCCACCCTCCCCATTCTGTGGCTGCACTCTCCGTCTAAGGTTCTACTCCACCTCCCTGATCGGGGAAAGCACTTACTACAGCCAGGCTCCACCCTCCCCATTCTGTGGCTGCACTCTCCGTCTAAGGTTCTACTCCACCTCCCTGATCGGGGAAAGCACTTACTACAGCCAGGCTCCACCCTCCCCATTCTGTGGCTGCACTCTCCGTCTAAGGTTCTACTCCACCTCCCTGATCGGGGAAAGCACTTACTACAGCCAGGCTCCACCCTCCCCATTCTGTGGCTGCACTCTCCGTCTAAGGTTCTACTCCACCTCCCTGATCGGGGAAAGCACTTACTACAGCCAGGCTCCACCCTCCCCATTCTGTGGCTGCACTCTCCGTCTAAGGTTCTACTCCACCTCCCTGATCGGGGAAAGCACTTACTACAGCCAGGCTCCACCCTCCCCATTCTGTGGCTGCACTCTCCGTCTAAGGTTCTACTCCACCTCCCTGATCGGGGAAAGCACTTACTACAGCCAGGCTCCACCCTCCCCATTCTGTGGCTGCACTCTCCGTCTAAGGTTCTACTCCACTCCCTGATAGGGGAAAGCACTTACTACAGCCAGGCTCCACCCTCCCCATTCTGTGGCTGCACTCTCCGTCTAAGGTTCTACTCCACCTCCCTGATCGGGGAAAGCACTTACTACAGCCAGGCTCCACCCTCCCCATTCTGTGGCTGCACTCTCCGTCTAAGGTTCTACTCCACCTCCCTGATCGGGGAAAGCACTTACTACAGCCAGGCTCCACCCTCCCCATTCTGTGGCTGCACTCTCCGTCTAAGGTTCTACTCCACTCCCTGATAGGGGAAAGCACTTACTACAGCCAGGCTCCACCCTCCCCATTCTGTGGCTGCACTCTCCGTCTAAGGTTCTACTCCACCTCCCTGATCGGGGAAAGCACTTACTACAGCCAGGCTCCACCCTCCCCATTCTGTGGCTGCACTCTCAGTCTAAGGTTCTACTCCACCTCCCTGATAGGGGAAAGCACTTACTACAGCCAGGCTCCACCCTCCCCATTCTGTGGCTGCACTCTCCGTCTAAGGTTCTACTCCACTCCCTGATAGGGGAAAGCACTTACAACAGCCAGGCTCCACCCTCCCCATTCTGTGGCTGCACTCTCCGTCTAAGGTTCTACTCCACCTCCCTGATCGGGGAAAGCACTTACTACAGCCAGGCTCCACCCTCCCCATTCTGTGGCTGCACTCTCAGTCTAAGGTTCTACTCCACCTCCCTGATAGGGGAAAGCACTTACTACAGCCAGGCTCCACCCTCCCCATTCTGTGGCTGCACTCTCCGTCTAAGGTTCTACTCCACCTCCCTGATCGGGGAAAGCACTTACTACAGCCAGGCTCCACCCTCCCCATTCTGTGGCTGCACTCTCCGTCTAAGGTTCTACTCCACCTCCCTGATCGGGGAAAGCACTTACTACAGCCAGGCTCCACCCTCCCCATTCTGTGGCTGCACTCTCCGTCTAAGGTTCTACTCCACCTCCCTGATAGGGGAAAGCACTTACTACAGCCAGGCTCCACCCTCCCCATTCTGTGGCTGCACTCTCAGTCTAAGGTTCTACTCCACCTCCCTGATCGGGGAAAGCACTTACTACAGCCAGGCTCCACCCTCCCCATTCTGTGGCTGCACTCTCCGTCTAAGGTTCTACTCCACCTCCCTGATCGGGGAAAGCACTTACTACAGCCAGGCTGCATTTGTCCACACACGCTCTTCAGGGAGCTGCTGTAGCAAAAAACCCGGCAAGGTGGCGTCACCATCTGAGACAGCACTTCTGTCCGGCACCCGCACTGTCCCCAGATCCATGTGGTCACAGCAGAGACCACCTGGATGTGTCCCACTCCACAGGCTCCTACTGAAGACTAGCTGCATGGGGTTGCTGGTGGGGAGCAGCTTACTATTTAAAGTTACAGTTAAAGTGCCAGTTCCAACCCCAAAGTGCAGTCTCCATGGACCAGTGTCCCCCAGCCTTGCTGCAAGAAGACGTCACAATTTGTCTCATTGCGATCTATGGGACTGAAGTACATAAACTTGATACAAGGCTATCTGGATCCTTTTGTTTGAATCGGGATGCGGTAATGTGGCGAGCATCGTAGCAGCTGGGATCCTACGGTCGGTATGGTGACCGGCAGTCGCCCAACCCATTTGAATCCATCTATTACCATGAGATCAGCAAAGCTGGTGTTAATGGCATGGCAGTCTAAGACGCTACTCGGAAAATGATCTAACGGTGATGGGAATGAATCTGTCTTACCATACACTACCTTGTTTATACGAGCACTGAACATCGATATGGAACAGTGTACTATGTATTCCAGAGTTTATTGTCTGGGTGTATTATTCAGCAAATTTGAAATTCCCCCATGTCTAGATAGATTCAGCAAGTTCAATCTGGCTAGAATGATTTAATGGAAACCAGTGCAATTTACCAACAGTCCCAGCACTAAAAGGTGCATGGGTTCTTCCTAGTCATCCAGATGTAGCTTTGGGGAGGGCAATGGGGACAATGCACTGCCAGGGGGCTCTGTTCTGTGGGTTTCTCCAGTTCTGTTCCAGCACACACAGTAACTCTCAGGAGACCCAGCCCCACAGGAAATACCGGTAACAGTCACGATTGCTGCCTATCACAGCTCAGTAAAAAGCTCTGTTACTGTATACAATGCGGTGTTCAAGCACCAGGGCTGAGAATCACCCATCAGCATACACAAAATGTACTAAGGCAATACGAGGGCTGGGTTCGGGTACATCCCCTATATGGTTAGGAACATGTGCTATCTAATTATAAAATAAATAATGTATTACCTTTCTGGTAGTCGAGTCCATCACCAGCCACTTCTCTGTCACTGTCTGGAGATCTTGGCCATTAAGGGGCTCTCTTAGCCTAATTTTCACCTCCAGTTTCCCCCCAGTTGGTTTTCTTCCATCAAATACCTGTAACGAGAGATTTAGCAGGGAACTGATTTACCACATTACAGCTAAAGCCTGATGGAACTCTACAAATAACAAATATCGGAGATACAATCAAAACCCGAATATATGTGGTTTTAAAATAGGTGATTGGAGTGGGAGCTAATTACCAACTGGTAATTATATATATATGCACCTTCTAGGGAAACTGTTATTGCTACAAAACGGAGAAACGCGTCAAGGACGCAAGGTTGCCGCATTCACATGACATCAGAGCGGTAAAGAGCCTTCTGCATTCCGGAGCACACAAGTTACCGGCAGCCGCTCTCTCCCTCCCTCGTACACCGCACCTACAGATCACTAGTCCCTGCGATAAACACCACTAAAGATACGCTATAATACTGGAGGACTATGATACCGCTGTGGTGAGCAAAACTTACATCTGGAGGTCGAGCATTGCGGAGGCTACTACATCACTGTCTGGTCCGTAATACGCTAATTTCACTACAAGCACCTGATGAAATGTGAGTCTGACCGTCACTATAATAATCTGTGAAACACTTGGTCACAATATTCATTGGATCTAATTCTATTTAAAGGACTTTTCTCTGTATCTAGAGATATAATCTCTGGAAACTGCATCTGCTGATCAATGTGTTATATGGCTTTCTTTTATATATATATATATATATATATATATATGTGTGTGTCATATGTCTATCCTTTATATACATATATATCGGGTGGTCTTCTGTATGCCGAATGTCGGGATCCCGGCGCACACTATACCGGCACCGGAATCCCGACACCCGGCATACCGACAAGTATTCTCCCTCGTGGGGGTCCACGACCCCCCTGGAGGGAGAATAAAATAGTGTGGCGCGCATGGCGTGCCACCGTGCCCGCAGCGTGGCAAGCGCAGCGAGCCCGCAAGGGGCTCCTTTTGCGCTCGCCATGCTGTCGGTATGCCGGCGGTCGGGCTCCCGGTGCCGGTATGCTGGTCGCCGGGAGCCCGAGCACCGGCATACCGTACGACACCCTATATATCATATGGCTCTATATATATATATCTCCTATATATTAGCCCAGATCTGTGACTTTGTGACTCATTTGCTAACACTGGGCGGAGTCACAGATCTGGCCTAATATATAGGTTACAGACACCACACAAACCGCTACACCGCCCCGTCCTCCTCACCCGTCTGTCTCACATGAGCGGGTGATCAGTGGCGTGTGGTGCCGGTAAGAGCCGCCCGCCGCCTTCCTCCTCCTCTCTCCTGGCTGCTGCTGTGTGTACGCTGGGCGCCGTGCAGCAGGAGGCGGCAGCCACCGCTGAGGAGAGCAGAGCGCACAGCGAGAGCAGGTAACCCCACCCCGAGGCCTGCGGCCTATCGCCATCCCTGCCCCCGCCTCCCTGGCCGGTGCAGCCGGTCCTGCAGCTGCGCGAGGGGAGCGCTCGGGTCCGGCCTCTGTCCCGCACAATGAGCCGCCTCCTCTTTCTCTGCCGGGTGTCAGCGACTCGCCGGGGAAGTGTCCCATCCAGCTGCGCCAGGGTCACTGCTGCTGACACAATGGCTGTCCAGGGGGCCCGGGCACTAGATGAGGATGGCCATTACATGTATCCTGCAGCTAGGGGGACATTGTGACATGTGGGGTCATACATTGCCGTGTACATGTGTGTGTATGTAGGGCAGTACTCTCTGTGGTACAATGTAGAATTTCTCTACATAATAGTATGTACAATTTTACATATTATATCTCCACCCCCATCTGCGGTACCCCCGCACCCACCCGCGCCACCTCCGGGCCCCCTACCCACCCGCGGCACCCCCGCACCCGCCCCTCCACCAACCGCAGCGTCTCCAGACCTCCTCCCCCATCCGCCGCACCCACTTCCCTCCTCCACCCGCGCCACCTCAGGACCCCCAACTCCACCTCCGGCACCCCCGCACCCGCCCCTCCTCCGAACGCAGAGCCTCCGGACCCCCTCCACCATCCGCAGCCCCCCCCCCCCATCGCAAGGGGCTACGCCCTCTTCACCATCGGACACCCCTTCGTCAGGCAATATATAACCACTAACATGACTAGGAATGCAGATAATACTCCATCTCCTACATCAGGGATGGGGAACCTTCGGCCCTCCAGCTGCTGTTGAACTACATATCCCAGCATGCCCTGCAACAGTTTTAGCATGGCCAAATAGCAAAACTGTAGCAAGGCATGCTGGTATGTGTAGTTCAACAACAGCTGGAGGGCCGAAGGTTCCCCATCCCAGTCCTACATAATTGCCCAGAGTGACTGCGTGGCTAACACTGGGCGTGGCTAGGAGCACTCATTGGGTTAGCGCCAGGGTAAATCCTCCCTCTGGTGACGTCAGAGGTCACTTCACCAACTTGGTATTAGTGGCAGTGTCGGATAGCGCTGCTGCGGCTGTGTGTAGGGCCCGCGCCTGCGCCGCCAGATTAACATGCACGTGCTGTGGTGCTCTGGACCGCCGTTTAGCCTCTGCCGAGCTGCTCCCGCTGCCCAAAAGCCGTGCCATGGAGGGAGCACCATAGTGTGTCACCGCGGCTGGCTCAGCTGCATGCCGCGCTACAGCACCAAGGAGAGGGGGCGTCTCCACACAGGAGACTACCGGCTGGACTTCAGTAAGTAGCGCGGCTGCATCAGCAGAGGGCTGCTGCTCTCCCCTTTCCTGCCGTGCACAACACATGGGCCGTCTCCGCAGCAGAGCTCTCCCGAAGACAGGCAGCGCAGTGTCCCGGCTCTGTCAGTCATGACCTTGCGGCGCCATGTGTCACCTATGCTGTGCCTGTGTCCCCTATACTGTCACCTCTGCGGTGCCTCAGCTGGATGCACCTCACGCAATCCCGCACCTCCCCCAACCGCATCACCACACCCTCCCCCACCTGCGGTGCCTCCGGTCCACCTCCTTCACCGCGGCACCCCCGCATCCGCCCTTCCCCCAACCACGCAACCCCCGTACACTGCATTCCCCCACCCACCTCAACCTCCCCTACCCCGCCTGCTGCAGCCCCGCAAGCCCCCCCCCCCCCCACCACGGTGGCTCAGGACTCTCTCCCCCACTCGCCGCACCACAGGACTCCCCCATCCACAGCACCTCCGGCCCCCTCCCCCATCTGCAGCATCGACAGACACCCTCCTCCATCTGCAGTCCCCCCCCCCACACACCACCCAAAGCACCCCCGCAACCGCCCCTCTCCCATCAGAAACACCCCTGTCCCCCCTCCACCATCCGTGTCTCCCCCCGCACCCGCCACAGCCCCAACCACAGCACCTACTAGGTGATTCATCGTGCCCTGCGTACACTGTTCACACAGTCGCAAGGGGCTACGGCCCCTTAACCATCACACGCCCTTTGTCTCCGCGCAATATTTAACCAATCACACAATTATGTTTGGAAGTAATACTCCATATAATCAACATATTGCACACCCAAAGGCTATGCAAGGCTTAAGGGGGCTTAGCCCCTTGTGACGATGTGAAGAGCGCCCGTAGGGCGCGATGAGCCACCTAGTATATATATATGTCACATGGCTATCTTTTCTACATATATATGTCATATGTATATATGTCATATATATATATATATATATATATATATATTTATTATAATAAAAATGTGGAACTAATTTTTTATTTTGTTCCCCCAGCACACTGAATGATAACACTAACCAGATGTAAATACAATATTAGAATTCAGAGATCTCGGTTATAGTGTGGCAGATGCTCAATTAGCTTAGTGATGAGTGTATGTCGCGAGCTAATTGAGCATCTACCAATATATATGTATGTTGTGAGAGGCAGAGAGGTTTCTGCATTAGGAGGAGGTGCAGGCCCTGACATGCCACATGGAGCATTATGGGGTTGCTCCAAGGTAGGTAGCTCTTAGCTTAGACATATTGTAGTAAGGAGCCATTATCATGTGGCTCCTTGCTGGTTAATATTAGACCCAGATTGGGGTAATGGAGGTGTGAGGTGTGGTGCCTCTGGACTGGCTGAGCTGGATGGCCTTAGTGTGGCATACCTTTACATTCTATTAACACTTTTCACTTATTCATTTTTTAACACTATTTCTCCATTTTAATTACATCTCATTTTTGTATCACTTTCTCTATAGCTTCGGCTTCCTAAATACTAATTTATTAACACTATAGTTTTTTCACTGGTATGCCACGCTGGGCTTTCTGGCTTATGCTGGTGTTTTGGGGTGCCACACCCTGCACCTAGATATAGCGCTAGGGACCCCAAATATACAGAGACGCCTTGATGCGGCTTTGAGGCTTAACCACACATTTGCGCAAATATGTGTAACGAAGATCTCTGAATTCTGTTATCATGTGGAATTTATATCTGGTTACTGTTATCATTCAGGGTGCTGGGGAAACAAATGGCTTTTTTTCTTGCTTAGAAATACCCCTTCCTTTCCAGCACCTGAATGATATCACTAAGCTAATTGAGCTTCTACCAATATATATGGATGTTTTTAAGCACTTTAGGAGACACTGCCAGTATAAAAAAAAACTCTGTAGCTCCGGAGCCATTGGGGAGGGGGGGGGGGGCGCGGAGCTACCACAGAGCGGGACCAGCGGCATATTGGCGCCTTCCTCTGCTTACAGCAGCAGCCACACACAGCTCATCCCGACACTCAGAAAACGCTGGAAAACCGGTACAGGGTGAAGCAAAGGGGGAGAGCCGCTATTGTACACAATCTGGGCCCTATAAAGGACAGTAATCATAGGTGTTTCACTGTGATATAACAGCTTACAGCCTCACTGGGGCTGTGTAGCTGGGGTGTGCTGGTCTCCTCTCTCTACATCTCCCTCTCACATACAGTAGGGCAGGCTTGATATGTTTGTGTGTATGTCATTGTGATTTACTGTGAACATGGGTAAACACAAGCTATGCAGTGTATGCCACACCAGATTCTCTCCAGTATTATCTGATTCTGTTTCATGTGAGCAATGCAGCCAATCTTCATAAATCAGTGAGGGGACTGGGGGAGAGGGTCAAGAGCCCTCCTGGCTAGTGGCCCTTAAGAATACGATGTCTGATATGTCATCACAACTCATGTTCAGAAAACTCAGCTACTGCAACAGGCTATTGCAGACTTAGCTGCTAGGGCAGATGTTACACAGCCCCCCTCTCTAACTCAGGACCACAAAAGCGTGGTTTACCTGCCTTATTTTCTGATTCAGATGATGATATACGGAGGATGGGGATGACTTGAATCCCGTTAGTGGGGATTCCACTTCTGCTCAGGATATTGAACCCCTCCTTCTGGCTATACAGGACGTGTTAAAGCTCCCTCTAGAGGACACTGCGTCACAGCATTTGTTTTTCTTTACACAGAACAAGCCTAATGTCACTTTCCCTGATTCTGCAGATCTAGATGACCTGTTTAAGTTAGCCTGGAAAAATCCAGAGAAAAAATAGCAAGTGTCAAAAAGAATTTTGCACACTTTTCCATTTGATCCTGAAGGCAGGAAATTCTGGGAAGAACCCCCGGGAGTTGACGTATCAGTCTCTCGACTGTCTAAAAAGGTGGTGCTGCCTGCCCCGGGCTCCTTTACCATGAAGGACCCTGGGGACAGAAAAATAGAGACTACACTAAAGTCTATGTACACAGCAGCAGGTGCATCGCAAAGACCGGTTATAGCAGGTTGCTGGATGACCCATTCCATACACACGTGGGCTTCTCAAATTCAGGAGGGCCTCTCTGGTGATATGTCCCTGGTCACTACTGTGACTCTCCTGAAGCACATTCAGGACACTGCACGCGTCCTGTGCGACTCGCTCAAGAAGATGGGCAATATTAATGCTAGGACTTCTGCCATGGCAGTGTCAGCGCGCAGGGCCTTGTGGTTGCGTCAGTGGATAAAGGACGCAGAATCCAAGTGCAGTGTGGAATCTCTCCCTTTTTCTGGGGAATGGCTCTTTGGGGTTGAGTTGAATACGTGGATTTCCAAAGTCACTGCAGGGAAATCCACGTTTCTCCCCTCTGGGGCCCCACCGGCTAGGCATTCCTACCATCTGTTCAGTCCTTTCGGTCTAACAGATTTCGATCTAGGGCCAGTGGTGCCTCCAATGCGGCTAGAGGCACCAAAGGTAAGACAATACCTGCAAACAACGGTTCTCAGGAACAGAGCACCAGTTCTGCTTCCACAAAGTCCTCAGCATGACTGCGCCCACCCACCCCGAGGGGATCTCGAGGTGGGTGCTTGACTGCAACACTTCAGCTGCGTCTGGGAGGTTTCCGGACAGGATACCTGTGTCAAGGACCTCATTTCTCAGGGATACAAGCTGGAATTCGACGGTTCTCCTCCCCAATGATTTTTCAAATCAAACTTTGGAGGATATGCAAGTTACGCTGCAAGAGGCCATCCAAAAGTTGGTCCAGTCCCACGTTATTGTTCCAGTACAAATACCACAATGAGGAAGGGGTTATTACTCCAACCTGTTTGTGGTACCGAAGCCAGACGGTTCGGTAAGACCCATTTTGAATCTAAAGTCCTTGAACCCTTACTTGGAAGGTTTTCAGGTTCAAAATGGAATCCTTGAGAGCAGTGATTGTGGGCCTGGAAGAACAGGAATTCATGGTTTTCTTGGGTATCAAGGACGCCTACCTTCATAGTCCAATTTGGCCACCTCATCAGGCTCATCTGAGGTTTACCCTACTGGACGATCACTACAAGTTCCAGGCACTGCCCTTCGGCCTGTCCACAGCTCAGAGGATATTCACAAAGGTAATGGTGGGAGATAAATGTTCAAGCTCTGGATCCAGGGGGTCAATGTTGTCCCTTACCTGGACGATCTCCTGATAAAAGCAAGATCCAGGGAGCTTTTATTGCTCCATATCGACCACACTATCCAACTTCTGTCACACCATGGGTGGATTCTCAATTTACAGAAGTCCCACTTGGAGCCAACTCAGCGGCTCTTATTCCTGGGGATGTTACTGGCTACTGTGGCCCAGAAGGTGTTCCTCCCGGAGGACAAAGCGAGAACACTTCAGGAGATGGTCCGCATGGTGCTCCGACCTGCTCGAGTATCCATCCATCTTTGCATAAGATTGTTGGGGAAGATGGTTGCCTCATACGAGGCGATCCAATATGGGAGGTTCCATGCCAGAACATTTCAATTGGATCTCCTGAGCAAGTGGTCCGGATCACATCTACAGATGCACCGGATGATACGGCTGTCACATCAGGCCAGGATTTCCCTCCTGTGGTGGCTGCAGTCCTCCAATCTCCTGGAAGGCCGGAGTTTCGGGATTCAGGATTGGATCCTCCTCACGACGGATGCGAATCTGAGACGATGGGGAGTTATCACCCAAGGGGCTCAGTTCCCGGGCAGGTGGTCAGCCCACAAAGCCCTCCTTCCGATCAACATTCTGGAACTTTGGGCGATCTACAATGCTCTGCTTCAGGCCTCTCCTCTGCTCAAGTATCACGCGATCCAAGTACAGTCGGACAACGCCACAGCAGTGGCGTACATCAATAGGCAAGGAGGGACAAAAAGCAGAGCCTGCATGCGAGAGGTGTCACACTCCTCTGGACAGAAAGAAATGCAAGAGCAATGTCAGCAATCTTCATTCCGGGAGTGGAAAACCGGGAAGCGGACTTCCTGAGTCGTCACGATCTCCACCCAGGGGAGTGGGGGCTCCACCATCAGGTGTTTCAGCAGATCATCAACTGGTGGGGTTGTCCACAAACAGACATAATGGCTTCTCGACTTAACAAGAAGCTTCACTGGTATTGCTCACGAACCAGGGACCCTCAGGCGAGTGCAGTAGATGTCACCTTGGCCTTACCGGCTGGTCTACCTGTTTCCTCCGATTCTGTTGCTCCCAAGGGTGCTCAAGCGAATCAGAAATCAGGGAGTCCAGGCAACTCTGATTTCCCCAGATTGGCCATGGAGGGCGTGGCACGCGGATCTTCTGGACATGTCCGTCGAAGACCCTTGGCCTCTACCACTAAGAAGAGATCTTCTTCAACAAGGGCCATTCGTCTACCCGGACTTACGGTGACTTTGTTTGACGGCATGGAGATTGAGCGGAACATCCTAGCTCACAAGGGCCTTTCCAAGAAGGTTATTGCTACCATGGTTCAGTCCCGGAAACCTGTGACGTCAAAACACTATCATATCTGGAGGAGATATGTCTCTTGGTGCGAGGAATGCACGTATCCGCCTGCAGAGTTCCACTTGGGACGTTTCTTATGTTTCCTGCAGGCTGGTGTGGATAAGGGCTTACGTCTGGGTGCCATTAAGGTCCAGATTTCAGCTCTCTCAATTTTCTTTCAGAAGAAATTGGCAGTGTTGCCAGAAGTTCAGACCTTCTTGCAAGGGGTGCTCCACATACAACCTCCTTTTGTGCCGTAGGGATTTGAATGTGGTGTTGGAATATCTACAGTCCTCCTGGTTTGAACCTATGATGACAGTAGAAGACAAGTACCTCACGTGGAAGACAGTGATTTTACTGGCCCTGGCTTCTGTTAGACGTGTCTCAGAATTGGGGGCCTTATCGTGTAAAAGTCCCTACTTGGTCTTTTAAGAGGACAGAGCGGCTCAGACTAGGCAGCAGTTCCTGCCGAAGGTTGTCTCTGCATTCCACTTGAATCAGTCTATTCTGGTTCTGTCCAGTTCTAGCACTTCTGCTCCTCCGAAGGCACTGGATGCTGTGCGAGCCTTGAAGATCTATGTCAAGCGAACGGGTGTAGTATGGTATGCCGGCGGTCGGGCTCCCGGCGATTAGCATACCAGCGCCGGAATCCTGACCGCCGGCATACCGACAGCTGGGCGAGCGCAAATGAGCCCCTTGTGGGCTCGCTGTGGGTACGGCGGTACGCTACGCTATCTATTCTCCCTCCAGGGGGGTTGTGGACCCCCAAGAGGGAGAAGAACTGTCAGTATGCCGGCGGTCGGGATTCCAGCGCCGGTATGCTGGTCGTCGGGAGCCCGGCCGCCGGCAAAGTGAAGACCACCCCAAGCGAATGGCTCGGATCAGAAAGACGGATTCCTTGTTCTTGCTCTATAATGCGCCGAATAAAGGTTGCCCTGCTTCAGAGCAGTCCATTGCTAGTTGGCTTAGGCTTACTATTCAACAGGCCTATGTGCCGGCAGCCTTACCTGTACCGCTGAAGGCCCACTCTACAAGATCGGTGGGCTATTCCTGGGCAGCTGCCCGTGGAGTCTCGGTCTTGCAACTATGCCGAGCTGCTACCTGGTCGGGAAAGAACACTTTTGATAAGTTCTACAAGTTTGATACCCTGGCAAAAGAGAAATCCCAGTATGGGCAGGCGGTGCTGCAGACGTCTCTGCACGTTCCCGCCCGTTTTGGAAGCTTTGTGACGTCCCCATCGTACGAAGTCTCCCCAATATCCCTTATGGATGCTATAGATAATAGGATTCTAATTACCTACTAATGACTTTTCTGCAGGTTGTCTTTTCTATGGTTACCTGTTCAGCCGTTGCTGTTGATGTGCTGGTGTATCAATCTCACCACTCATTGTTATGTTCCTTCTCTCGTATATGTCCTATAACTGCCTGTGGGAGGGGCATAGAGGGGAGGAGCCAGCACACCCAGTGAAGAACTTTAAAGTGCGTCGGCTCCTTTGGACCCCGTCTATACCCCATCGTACGAAGTATCCCCAATATCTTTTATGGACTACGAGAAAAGTATTTACCGGTAGGTAATTAAAATCCTATTTTTGGGGACACACATGGATTTGATCCCATTTATAGGAATGCGAGCCATGTTCTTCATACCTAATTGTCCTAGCGTAGTTGGCAGTTTCAGGGTTAATTTGTTATTGCTGGGAGCCAGCCAATCAGCATGCAGGGGGTGATACTGGTTATGATTGCACTAACAACTGTGGCAATGAAAGTGTTTGAACGGCTGGTGCTGAAACACCTGAGAGAAGCGACTAACACCCACCTAGACCCCTTGCAGGTCGCATACCGAGTGAACAGGAAGCTCGAGGACGCAGTTAACTTGAAGCTGCACTACATCCTACAGCACCTAGACCGACCGGGCTCTTATGCAGGGGTCCTATTTGTCGACTTCAGTTCGGCATTCAACACAATCGTCCCCAGTATCCTGCAAGCCAAACTCCTCTCCTTAGGGGTCCCAGAATCAACATGCTTCTGTATCATCGACTTCCTGGTAAAAGCCGAGTCATTCACATCTAGTGGGCGCACGATCAGCACGGGGGCCCCTCAAGGATGTGTCCTCCCCCCCTGCTCTTCTCTCTATATACCAACGCATGCACCTCAGGCGAGCAATCAGTATAAAATTTGCAGATTCGGATCAGGGTTAGGATGTTATAAGAAGTAATGGCCTGAGGCGATCCTGCGTCTTGGAATTTTTGAGCTGCCCACCCCCACTATATTACACTGCAAGATTGTTATTGTGTTTCATCCTGACCGATGAGGCACAGCAGGAGGTAACGCATGACGGTCAGTGGCCATAGATGGTGCAAGAGAGAGGTGTGAGCGCTACCCTCCGTCTACGCTGCTGTGGTCTGACACTTTGCTGAGTAGAAACTATCACCCCTTCCTTGGCTCAGTGCTGGACCCCACTCATAGAATGCTGAAGGCAGATAAGAACCACTCGGCCACCTGCCTGAAGCACATGCACACTTGTGGGGGACTGACACTTGTTTCTAAAATCTAGGAGCCAGGATAAAAGTGTAAGACCACTGTTGTCACTATCCCCCCCATAAAAAAAAAAACCCTGAACCCTCCCACCCCTGCAGCCACATTACTGAGCAGCCCCCCCCCCCCCCCCCCCGGCAATCCAACCCCACGCCCACACCACTGAGGGGGCCCCCGGGCATACCAGCCCTCTGCAGCATTCCCTCGGGCAAACAATCCCCCCCAACCAGTGAACACATCACTCCCCCCGCTGAAGCCGCAATCCCTGGCCACGCATAGACCCTCTTATTAGAGACAGCGCAGGATGGGATGAACAGGCAGAGCAGTAAGCGCGGGCCAGGGCAGACACTCTGCACATGCGGGCCAGGGCAGACACTCTGCACATGCGGGCCAGGGCAGACACTCTGCACATGCGGGCCAGGGCAGACACTCTGCACATGCGGGCCAGGGCAGACACTCTGCACATGCGGGCCAGGGCAGACACTCTGCACATGCGGGCCAGGGCAGACACTCTGCACATGCGGGCCAGGGCAGACACTCTGCACATGCGGGCCAGGGCAGACACTCTGCACATGCGGGCCAGGGCAGACACTCTGCACATGCGGGCCAGGGCAGACACTCTGCACATGCGGGCCAGGGCAGACACTCTGCACATGCGGGCCAGGGCAGACACTCCGCACATACAGGCCAAGACAGACTCTCTGCACTCATGTAGGCCAGGACAGACACTCTGCACTCATGTAGGCCAGGACAGACACTCTGCACTCATGCAGGCCAGGACAGACACTCTGCACATGCAGGCCAGGACAGACACTCTGCACATGCAGGCCAGGACAGACACTCCGCACATGCAGGCCAGGACAGACACTCAGCACTCATGCAGGCCAGGACAGACACTCAGCACTCATGCAGGCCAGGACAGACACTCTGCACATGCAGGCCAGGACAGACACTCTGCACATGCAGGCCAGGACAGACACTCCGCACATGCAGGCCAGGACAGACACTCAGCACTCATGCAGGCCAGGACAGACACTCAGCACTCATGCAGGCCAGGACAGACACTCAGCACTCATGCAGGCCAGGACAGACACTCAGCACTCATGTAGGCCAGGACAGACACTCTGCACATGCAGGCCAGGACAGACACTCTGCACATGCAGGCCAGGACAGACACTCAGCACTCATGCAGGCCAGGACAGACACTCTGCACATGCAGGCCAGGACAGACACTCTGCACATGCAGGCCAGGACAGACACTCTGCACATGCAGGCCAGGACAGACACTCCGCACATGCAGGCCAGGACAGACACTCCGCACTCATGCGGGCCAGGACAGACACTCAGCACTCATGCGGGCCAGGACAGACACTCAGCACTCATGCGGGCCAGGACAGACACTCTGCACATGCAGGCCAGGACAGACACTCTGCACATGCAGGCCAGGACAGACACTCTGCACATGCAGGCCAGGACAGACACTCAGCACTCATGCAGGCCAGGACAGACACTCTGCACATGCAGGCCAGGACAGACACTCTGCACATGCAGGCCAGGACAGACACTCTGCACATGCAGGCCAGGACAGACACTCTGCACATGCAGGCCAGGACAGACACTCTGCACATGCAGGCCAGGACAGACACTCTGCACATGCAGGCCAGGACAGACACTCTGCACATGCAGGCCAGGACAGACACTCTGCACATGCAGGCCAGGACAGACACTCTGCACATGCAGGCCAGGACAGACACTCTGCACATGCAGGCCAGGACAGACACATGCAGGCCAGGACAGACACTCTGCACATGCAGGCCAGGGCAGACACTCCGCACATGCAGGCCAGGGCAGACACTCAGCACTCATGCAGGCCAGGACAGACACTCCGCACATGCAGGCCAGGACAGACACATGCAGGCCAGGACAGACACTCTGCACATGCAGGCCAGGGCAGACACTCCGCACATGCAGGCCAGGGCAGACACTCAGCACTCATGCAGGCCAGGACAGACACTCCGCACATGCAGGCCAGGACAGACACATGCAGGCCAGGACAGACACTCTGCACATGCAGGCCAGGACAGACACTCCGCACATGCAGGCCTTCACAATACAGCACAGGCACGCCTACAAATCTCCGGTGGGGCTAAAGAGGAGCTTACTCCCGTCCCTGCATAATCTGGTAGCCAGGCAGCAAAATCTAGTTGCCATGGCTACCTGAGCCCCCTGGGATCTGTCGAGCCCTGCATTAGGGTTAATTTTTTGTTGTGAGACAATTTCTGTGACCGGACGGTCCCGTACGAGAGCTCTCACCTTTGTGCTTTTATTTCCACCATTGGTATATAATAACAGCTGTGACCGTTTTCACGTCATTTTTGTGTGTGTGTTTTTACGCTGTATTACGGTTACGTTTGTGCAAGGAGAAGGGTGTCTGGTGCACAGGAAAAATGTCATTCAGCTATTTTATTGGAGACCCCTAATATTAGTATGTTGGGGTGCTACCACAGGTCATGGCAAGTATGGGGAAGAAGAAGGATCTGCAAAATATTTAAAAACATGTTTGATTATGAGAAGATATTAGTAACGACCTCATTTCCCGATCATACATGATGTAAAATATTCTGCACCTGCTTATTCTAGAAATACAGAAATAAAAGTTATATTTCTGCAGCAGGGTACATAGGGTTTCCACAGAGAAATATTGGAGTTGTAGTGGTGGATCAGGAATCTGGGCACCAAACAATTTAAGCACACTCCCTGGTGGTTTATCACCTATTTAATAAGGACCATCAGTACCAGAATAGGTGAGGCGGCTCTTTGACCGGCAGCCCCTCCCCCAGCTCTGGGCGCCATCTACTACAGATCTCCTGCCTTGAGCTGCCTCACTCTCCCCCTTTCCCTCACAGAGATCGGGCGACCATCTTACAGCAAGACAGCAAGCAGGTCTCCGGGATTGCTGGGCTATGTCTTCCTGTAAAAACGTCCGACACAGCAGAATATCCTACCTGCCTTATAATGGCTGAGTAGTTGATACAAGTGTTCATTGCAGTTATGTTGTATATTTTGTGCATTGTGGCTATGTGATAGGTCTGCTGTCTGGTTTCACTTTCAGTGTATCTCAGATATATTTTACTGTTATTCCTATAACCTGGGCTAAAGTGCTGTTTGGGTTATAACTCACAGTATATCTATATATTTATATCTGTGCCTAAGTCACATACCGCTGTACTGAGTCCGCATTGCATTTACTGTACAGTGCGAGTCCATTTTGTTTTACTACTCTGTCTAACAATAAGAGACGCAAGCAATCATAATCCCCGGTGTGAGTATGCTCAGCAGATTTATCAGAGGATATGTTAAATGATGGTTTCTGTGCTACCTGTTATACAATTCCTAGTCAGTCTGCTGCTCCTGCCCCGACGCAGGAGCCTCCCTGGGCGGCCTTTTCTACACTGTTAGGTAGACCGCCCCCCTATGACACTACCTCCTACTGTGGTACCTGTAGTGAATCCGCCTTAGGCGGATAATTTGTCAAATCAGCTGCAACAACTGAATCAGACTTTGACTAGACATAAGGTCTGACAGGGCATAAAGCATGCCACCCATCCCTCTAAGCAGGCTACCTCATCCTCTCAGTCCACAGTCGTCTGAGAGGTGTCTTCTGAAGTGGAGGGGGAGCATACAGCTCTATCTGATACAGACTCCTGTGCAACAGAAGAGGGGGCTCCTATTTTAGTAGATGTTCCTGCCCTTGTGGAAGCAATAAAGCATATTCTACAACTCTCAGAGGAGGAGGAACCGATGTGTTTAAAAAGCAGAAGGTGATTAAAACTGAATTACCCCATTCGCTCATTTAATGGACATTAGGCGAGAACCCTGGAACACTCCGGGTAAGAAGTTCCCTTTGCCTAAACGGGCCTTAGCTCGTTATCCTCTGCCAGCAGCTATCTGTAACAAATGGGAAACTTCACCTCCAGTGGACTCTCATGTCACCTGTCTCATAGTGTCATCCACTGATACCACTGTCACCTCCTTGAGGGAACCAACAGACAAACGTATTAAAAGTTGCATGAAATCTATTTGTTCTCTCACATGGGCTATACACACACCCACTGTGGCAGCTTCCTGGGCTGCAAAGGCTATAGCAGCTTGGGTGCAGGCTCTGGAGGAAGAACTGCCTATGGATATTTCTGATGAAGGCAGAATGTATCTAACACATATTAAGACTGATTCATATTATATCAGTCATATTATATTCAGGAAGCATCATCTGAGGCTGGAGTGTTGGTCGCGAAGGTCAGCTACGTCCATACTGGCACGCCGTATTGTTTGGCAACGTCCCTGGAAGGTAAATTTGGGTTATGGATTTTTTCCCCCCTCTTTAAAAAAAATAAAATTTTATATATATATATATATATATATATATATATATATATATATTTTGCACGATCTACCCACCATAATCCTGTATATCCTTATCCAATAATAATTTATCTAGCCCATTCTTGAAAGTAATAACCGAGTCCGCCATTACTACTCTCTCAGGCAGGGAATTCCAAACACGTATTGCCCTTACTGTGAAGAAACCTCTTTGTCTCTGTGTGCAAAATCTCATCTCCTCCAACCTCAGCGGGTGTCCACGTGTTCTCTGTGTTTATCTTACCAAAACCAAATCCCCCTACAAGCTCTGTGTATTGGGGGTCATTCCGAGTTGTTCGCTCCGTAATTTTTTTCGCATCGCAGCGATTTTCCGCTTAGTGCGCATGCGCAATGTCCGCAGTGCGACTGCGTCAAGTAAATTTGCTATGCAGTTAGGAATTTTACTCACGGCTTTTTCTTCGTTCTGGTGATTGTAGTGTGATTGACAGGAAGTGGGTGTTACTGGGCGGAAACTGGCCGTTTTATGGGTGTGTGCGGAAAAACGCTACCGTTTCTGGGAAAAACGCGGGAGTGGCTGGAGAAACGGAGGAGTGTCTGGGCGAACGCTGGGTGTGTTTATGACGTCAAACCAGGAACGACAAGCACTGAACTGATCGCAGATGCCGAGTAAGGTTGAAGCTACTCAGAAACTGCTAAGAGGTGTGTAATCGCAATTTTGAGAATCTTTCGTTCGCAATTTTAAGATGCTAAGATTCACTCCCAGTAGGCGGCGGCTTAGCGTGTGTAAAGCTGCTAAAAACAGCTTGCGAGCGAACAACTCGGAATGACCCCCATTGTCCCCTTATATACTTGGAAATGTTGATCATGTCCCCTCTTAATCTTTTCCAGTGTAAACATGCCTAGCCTTGCAAGCCTTTCCTCGTATTCCAGTGTCTCCATACCCTTAATTAGTTTGGTCGCCCGCCTCTGAACCTTTTCTAGTTCCAGGATATCCTTTTTGTACTACGGTGCCCGAAATTGTGCACAATATTCAAGATGTGGCCTCACTCGTGATTTATATAACGGGAGTATAACACTCGTCCCTAGCATCAATTCCCCGTTTTATGCGTGCTAATATCTTATTAGCCTTCTTTGCTGCAGTCCTACTTTGGGTACTACTGCTTAGTTTGCTATCTATGAGGACACCTAAGTCCTTTTCCAGTACAGAATCACCTAATTTTACCCCATTTAGTAGGTAGGTGTAATTTTTGTTCTTGTTACCACAGTGCATTACCTTACACTTGTCTGTATTGAAGCGCATTCTCCACTTGGCTGCCCATGCTTCCAATTTAACTAAGTCGTTCTGAAGAGACTCAGCATCCTCCTCCGCATTTATAACCTTACACAATTTGGTATCATCAGCAAAAATTGACACCGTGATCTCTAGACCTTCTGTTAGGTTGTTAATGAAAATGTTGAACAATAGTGGTCCAAGTACAGACCCTTGTGGCACACCACTTAGCACTTCAGCCCAACTCTGCTCCCTATTATCTAACCAATTACTAACCCAAGTGCATATTGTGCTCCCTAGCCCAGGGTCACTTAATTTATAGATAAGTCGCATGTGTGGTACTGTGTCGAAAGCTTTAGCAATGTCTAAAAAGATTACATCCATCTCCTCCACCTGATCTAAATTTGCGCTGTTTCGTAATAGCCTAGTAAGTTAGTTTGGAATGATCTGTCCTTCACATGTGGGTTCCTATTAATAACCTTATTGGCTTCAAGGAACTTCTCTATACTATCCCTTAAAATACCTTCCAATACTTTCCCCACTATAGATGTAAGACTTGCTGGTCTATAATTACCCGGATCAGATTTACTTCCCATTTTGAATATCGGCACAACTTCCACTATTCACCAGTCCTTGGGAACCATACCTGATGTAAGGGAGTCATTGAAGATAAAATAGTGGTCTCGCTAGTTCGGAGTGTAGCTCCCTGAGAACCCTTGGGTGAATGTCACCGGGACCAGGTAACTTATTAATATTATTATTTTTTATTTTTTTTAATCGGTCACAGACTACTTCCTCACTAAATAAGCACTTAGCAGTGAGACATTATCGTTGCTGAGGTTGTGTGTTAATCCCGCCATCTGGTCCTTTCTTGTGAAAACAGATAAGAAAAACTCATTACATTTTTCCGCTATGTCATTATTGCAGTGGTTTTCAACCATACTGGGCGGGATGTACTAAGCGGAAAATGTTTTAAACCCCGTTTACCGCATTTTCCTGATGTACTATCCCCCAGCCGGTGAGCACCGCGGCGGGGTTTGCCAGCTTTCGCTGGCGATACCCCATAGAAGCCTATGTGCTTCTCTCCGTGGCGCTGTGTGAGAGATCCGATCAGATCCCACCCAGCATGCCTCGCGGCCGCCTCAGTCATTCTGCACAAGCGCAGATTGACTCCCGGGGGCCGAATCCCGGAAGTCAGGCAGCCGCTGGGGATTGCGGAGGACAGCGCTTATCGGAAGAGCTGTCCTCCGCAATGCTGATTGCATATGTAAGTACATATGCGATCCGTGACGTTGCGCAGGGCGGCGATGTACATTAGTACATCCTGCCCACTGTACGTTGGCACAGATACTGTAGCCCAGGATTCAGGAACACAGTCATGTAATACATAAAAACAGAATTAAGAACTAGGAGTAAATTAACCAACAAATATTGTTTCTTGAACAGTTGGGATTAAATTTGCACAAATGTTCTTTGCATAGTGTATATAGATATATAGATACACAGGTACGTTGTCTTACCTCTACAATCTCCCGGATTTCACACTGCGTCTCCAACTTATCCAGTTTAACACACGCTGTGCCGATCTGCTTATCACTCCTCAGCAGGAACACACTGCAAAATTACAGATATAATTATCTGCAGTCCAAGATAAATTGAGAGGGTGGGGGGGGGGGGGGGATAGAGGAGGGGGGTGATGGGGTAAAATGTCAGATTCCCTTGCCCGTGATGCCAGAATGACACCTTGTAGACACACACTGTGCTTTCAGCAATGAGGACTGCAGGCAGAGAAATATGTGGCAATATTCACAAGGTACACATGGTAAAAGTGTCCACAGTGAAAAGCTGATGGCCCACGTCATAGGGTTAGGCTCAAACACTGTAAAAATGCTACATGTACACCTAAAATATATGGAAACTGAACCACCATTAATACGTGATCATGGAAGACACCGCCATGACACCATCACGCAACTGAGCGTCACTTATTCCCAACAAGGCATTCACCCCTTATGGAAGATTTCAAACTTGATTCCTTTGGCCTGAACCACTCTTTTGAAGCCTCTGTGATTCCGGTTAATGTTCAATGTAAAGGACTGCTCGTATTCTGGTGGATGACATAAGAATAAACCATCTGTAAATATAAAGGCTTGCTAGTGGTAAAAAGTAAATAACTGTACAGTAGACGTAAGTGTTACACGGTGGAACCTGGTGAGAAACTGAAGCACACGCCGAGGATTATCAGAGCGGACTGCGGGAGCCTGTCCACATGTACACACATACAAATACAGAGACATACAAATACAGAACCGGCTCCTCTGTCGCCAGCAGAAATAACACGGCTTTCCACAATGGAATCACTACAAGTCTATTCATTCAGACACTTCAAGTACGTCTGCATTTAGACTGCAAAACTGGACAGATTAAGATATAAAAGAGCCGATCATGAGACTCAATTAGTTCAGCAAGACCCAATAGTAGTTACCAACCTGATATCCCTCTCACTGCTGAGAACTCTGCAATCTACCCCACATGCTCGCTGCCTAGGCGTCATCCTGACTCTGATCTGTTCCACACAATCTCTCTCTAAATCATCTTATATACATCTCTGAAGCATATCCAAACTAGGGGCCTATTTCAGACCTAGGGGGGGGCATTCAGACCTGATCGCACGCATGGATTTTTCACATCGCAGCGATCAGGTCAGAACGGCGCATGCACCCGAATGTTCAGGCGCGTAGTACAACTACAAAGTGGATCGTTGCTGGGCGATGGATTATGCAAAGAATCCATTCGCACAGCCGATCGCAAGGAGATTGTCAAGAGGGCGTTTGTGGGTGACAAAACACAGGCGTGTCCAAGCACAGCAAACACTCTAATCCACGCTCTCATTATCTCCCGCATTGATTATTGAATAGTCTCCTGACCGGTCTTCCCAAACATAGGCTCTCACCACTACAATCCATTCTGACTGCAGCTGCGAGGCTAATCTTCCTCGCTAGACGTTCATCATCTGCTGATCCGCTCTGTCAGTCCCTCCATTGGTTACCTGTACTCTACCGCATTCAATATAAAATACTGTTACTCGCACACAAGGCCATTATCCAAACTACACCATCATACATCTCTTCTCTTATCTCATAATGGGCGGGATGTATTAACATACATCGCCGCCCCTCGCCGGTTACCGCAGCGATGTTGATCGCATATGTACTAACATATGCGATCAACATCGCGATGCGGTGACGGAGGCCCCCCGCGATACCTGTTAAGTGGTCTGCGGGGGGTCTCCGTCACCTCCCCGGGGTCCCCACACTGGCTAGATGCCGGGAAGCAGCAGCAGGCTGCCCCCGGCACCTCCTCCTCCCCCCTGCAGCCGGAAGGACGTCCGGCTGCGTTGCTAGGGGGAGGAGGACACTACCTTCCGGGTCCAGGGCAGCCTGGAGGAAGGTAAGCCAGGGGGAAGGGGGGTCGGCGGGGGTCGACGGTGTCGGCGGGTTGCGGCGGTCGGCGAAAAGAAGCCCATAGGCTTCTATAGGGTTTCGCCATCCAGAGATGGCGAAACCCTGGACGCCGAAAACGCTGCGGTAGGGTCTTAGTAAATATGAAAATGCGGTAAAACCCCCGTTTTCGGGGGTTTTACCGCATTTTTGCTTTAGTACATCCCGCCCAATATCTCCCAACCCGACCTCTCCGCTCTGCACAAGATCTACGTCTCTCATCCACACTCATTACTCGCTCCCACTCACGATTGCAGGACTTTCTTCTGGCTGCACCCACTCTGTGGAATGCCCTCCCACGCACAAAAAGACTCTCCTCTAGGACGGTTTCCTATTAGCAGCGACACTTTCCTGCTGGGGGTGATCATATTAGCCCCAATGCCGGCATCTTTTTTTACTGATACCAGCGTTTATCGAGGATTATACTTCAGGTGCCTCGGGTTAGAACGGGCTGCCGGAGCCGAAAAAACACATGGGATTGGGGACTTATACCTGACCACGAGTATTATTGCACGATCGCGAGACCAATTGCGGGCATTATAAATTGGCCTTTAATTGGAAACCGCAATAATAACCATCGGTCAAACATCACGATATCCGGCCACATCTAGTCTCCAAACCTTGAAGCGTTCCATGAACACTCACCTCTTCAGGCAGCTTATCACATTCCAGACTCACATAACCTTCATAAGAACTTTCCTATCCAATTACATCCTCTCTGTACAGTCCACACACATCCTCTCATCCTTCACACCCTCCTGACCCCAGGCTAACATCATTGTGTGACCATATCATACAGCCCACCTAGAGCCTCTGCAATCTGGTGGATGACTCTGCAATAGATATCACCTATCCTTGTGTATCAATGCCTATTTCCCTGTAGAGTGTAAGCTTGCGAGCAGGGCCCTTCTACCTCTGTCTGCTTTAACCCTGTTCTCTTTTATCATTGTTGTTTCCGTTTGAAAAGCGCAACAGAATTTGCTGCGCTCTATAAGAAACTGCTAATAAATAAATAATAAACATATAGAAATAGAGACCGTGGTGACTTGTCAGCTGTTAGAATGGCCAAACAAATTGCAGCTGAGAACACAGTCCCTGGATCATCCATATGGAACGTTGTGTGAAGTGTGAGCTGACACTTCATTTCCCAAGTGAGAGACACTGGACAGCTAAATGCAAGGATTCCAGGTGAGAAACTCACGGTGGCAGCTTTATTAGGAGTCTCCCATAATTCTACTTTATGTACTACAAAAGCAGTGATTTCATGGCGAGGAGATATTACACTGTATACAATAGAAGCGTAGTAACCGCGTGAAGATCTTACCTGGAGAGTTCGTGCTCTTAACAACAAAGGTTTTATTTTTCTGAGGCTGTTCCTGAAAAACATGAAAAGTGGCTTCTAAAGAACAAGTACCACAGTGCGAAATCCAAACCTACCACGTTCCACCACTGTACCCAAGGGGTAGTCAACATATGGCCCTCCAGCTGCTGTAGAACTACAAATCTCAGCATTCTCTAAAACAGTGTTAACTGTGGCAGGGTTTGCTGGGATGTGTAGTTCAGCAACTGGAGGGCCACAGACTGAATACCCTTGATGTACAATAATATAAATATCTGACGTTCTCAGAGCAGTATGAGATCAGTAACAATGTGCACTGTATGCCAGAAGTTCTCACGGCCCAAGACTGGTGGAAATAAAATGACAGAGGCCCTCTCCTCTCTTACCGTGCTGGGATACGGGAATTCAAACTTCACAAATGCATGCAGATCATTAGGTGCCATTCCTGTAAAGAGGAGAAATAAAAAATTACCAAATGAGCAACAAGAGACAGAAAACTTAACCAGAACCCTACCGCAGTGTCACACAGAGAGATATAGAGCAACAGGACAGAGAGCACTACCGCAGTGTCACACAGAGAGATATAGAGCAACAGGACAGAGAGCACTACCGCAGTGTCACACAGAGAGATATAGAGCAACAGGACAGAGAACCCTACCGCAGTGTCACACAGTGAGATATAGAGCAACAGGACAGAGAAGTCTACCGCAGTGTCACACAGTGAGATATAGAGCAAAAGGACAGAGAAGTCTACCGCAGTGTCACACAGGGAGATATAGAGAAACAGGACAGAGAGCGCTACCGCAGTGTCACACAGGGAGATATAGAGCAACAGGACAGAGAACTCTACAGCAGTGTCACACAGGGAGATATAGAGCAACAGGTCAGAGAACTCTACCGCAGTGTCACACAGGGAGATATAGAGCAACAGGTCAGAGAACTCTACCGCAGTGTCACACAGGGAGATATAGAGCAACAGGACAGAGAGCACTACCGCAGTGTCACACAGGGAGATATAGAGCAACAGGTCAGAGAACTCTACCGCAGTGTCACACAGGGAGATATAGAGCAACAGGTCAGAGAACTCTACCGCAGTGTCACACAGGGAGATATAGAGCAACAGGACAGAGAGCACTACCGCAGTGTCACACAAAGAGATATAGAGCAACAGGACAGAGATCGCTACCGCAGTGTCACACAGGGAGATATAGAGTAACAGGTCAGAGAACCCTACTGCAGTGTCACACAGGGAGATATAGAGTAACAGGTCAGAGAGCGCTACCGCAGTGTCACACAGGGAGATATAGAGTAACAGGTCAGAGAACCCTACTGCAGTGTCACACAGGGAGATATAGAGTAACAGGTCAGAGAGCGCTACCGCAGTGTCACACAGGGAGATATAGAGTAACAGGTCAGAGAACCCTATTGCAGTGTCACACAGAGAGATATAGAGCAACAGGACAGAGAGCACTACCGCAGTGTCACACAGGGAGATATAGAGCAACAGGACAGAGATCGCTACCGCAGTGTCACACAGGGAGATATAGAGTAACAGGTCAGAGAACCCTACTGCAGTGTCACACAGGGAGAAATAGAGTAACAGGTCAGAGAGCGCTACCGCAGTGTCACACAGGGAGATATAGAGTAACAGGTCAGAGAACCCTACTGCAGTGTCACACAGGGAGATATAGAGTAACAGGTCAGAGAGCGCTACCGCAGTGTCACACAGGGAGATATAGAGTAACAGGTCAGAGAACCCTACTGCAGTGTCACACAGAGAGATATAGAGCAACAGGACAGAGAGCGCTACCGCAGTGTCACACAGGGAGATATAGAGTAACAGGTCAGAGAACCCTACTGCAGTGTCACACAGGGAGATATAGAGTAACAGGACAGAGAACCCTACCGCAGTGTCACACAGTGAGCTATAGAGCAACAGGACAGAGAACCCTACTCCAGTGTCACACAGTGAGATATAGAGCAACAGTACAGAGAAGTCTACCGCAGTGTCACACGGTGAGATATAGAGCAAAAGGTCAGAGTACCATACCGCAGTGTCACACAGGGAGAAATAGAGCAACAGGTCAGAGAACCGTATTGCAATGTCACACAGAGAGATATAGAGCAACACGACAGAGAACCCTACCGCAGTGTCACACAGTGAGATATAGAGCAACAGGACAGAGAACCCTACCGCAGTGTCACACAGTGAGATATAGAGCAACAGGACAGAGAACCCTACCGCAGTGTCACACAGTGAGATATAGAGCAACAGGACAGAGAACCCTACCGCAGTGTCACACAGTGAGATATAGAGCAACAGGACAGAGAACCCTACCGCAGTGTCACACAGAGAGATATAGAGCAACAGGACAGAGAGCGCTACCGCAGTGTCACACAGGGAGATATAGAGCAACAGGTCAGAGATCCCTACCGCAGTGTCACACAGAGAGATATAGAGCAACAGGACAGAGAACCCTACTGCAGTGTCACACAGTGAGCTATAGAGCAACAGGACAGAGAACCCTACTCCAGTGTCACACAGTGAGATATAGAGCAACAGTACAGAGAAGTCTACCGCAGTGTCACACGGTGAGATATAGAGCAAAAGGTCAGAGTACCATACCGCAGTGTCACACAGGGAGAAATAGAGCAACAGGTCAGAGAACCGTACTGCAATGTCACACAGAGAGATATAGAGCAACACGACAGAGAACCCTACCGCAGTGTCACACAGTGAGATATAGAGCAACAGGACAGAGAACCCTACCGCAGTGTCACACAGTGAGATATAGAGCAACAGGACAGAGAACCCTACCGCAGTGTCACACAGTGAGATATAGAGCAACAGGACAGAGAACCCTACCGCAGTGTCACACAGTGAGATATAGAGCAACAGGACAGAGAACCCTACCGCAGTGTCACACAGAGAGATATAGAGCAACAGGACAGAGAGCGCTACCGCAGTGTCACACAGGGAGATATAGAGCAACAGGTCAGAGAACCCTACCGAAGTGTCACACAGTGAGATATAGAGCAACAGGACAGAGAGCACTACCGCAGTGTCACACAGTGAGATATAGAGCAACAGGACAGAGAAGTCTACCGCAGTGTCACACAGTGAGATATAGAGCAACAGGACAGAGAAGTCTACCGCAGTGTCACACAGTGAGATATAGAGCAACAGGACAGAGAACCCTACCGCAGTGTCACACAGAGAGATATAGAGCAACAGGACAGAGAACCCTACCGCAGTGTCACACAGTGAGCTATAGAGCAAAAGGACAGAGAACCCTACTGCAGTGTCACACAGAGAGATATAGAGCAACAGGACAGAGAACCCTACCGCAGTGTCACACAGTGAGATATAGAGCAACAGGACAGAGAACCCTACCGCAGTGTCACACAGTGAGATATAGAGCAACAGGACAGAGAACCCTACCGCAGTGTCACACAGTGAGCTATAGAGCAAAAGGACAGAGAACCCTACTGCAGTGCCACACAGTGAGATATAGAGTATTAGGACAGAGAACCCTACCGCAGTGTCACACAGTGAGATATAGAGCAACAGGACAGAGAAGTCTACCGCAGTGTCACACAGTGAGATATAGAGCAAAAGGACAGAGAAGTCTACCGCAGTGTCACACAGTGAGATATAGAGCAACAGGACAGAGAAGTCTACCGCAGTGTCACACAGTGAGCTATAGAGCAACAGGTCAGAGAACCCTACCGCAGTGTCACACAGAGAGATATAGAGCAACAGGTAAGAGAACCCTACCACAGTGTCACACAGAGAAATATAGAGCAACAGGACAGAGAACCCTACCGCAGTGTCACACAGAGAGATATAGAGCAACAGGACAGAGAACCCTACCGCAGTGTCACACAGTGAGATATAGAGCAACAGGACAGCTGCAGTGTATACTATGGTTAGAGCTGGTGCAGGACACAGGATCAGTGTATATAATACAGATGTATACAGTGTATGTGTAGCAGTGAGTGGGGGGAGCAGGTACACAGCTGCAGTGTATACTATAATTAGAGCTGGTGCAGGGCACAGGATCAGTGTATATAATACAGATGTATACAGTGTATGTAGCAGTGAGCGGGGGGAGCAGGTACACAGCTGCAGTGTATACTATAATTAGAGCTGGTGCAGGGCACAGGATCAGTGTATATAATACAGATGTATACAGTGTATGTGTAGCAGTGAGCGGGGGGGAGCAGGTACACAGCTGCAGTGTATACTATGGTTAGAGGCTGGTGCAGGGCACAGGATCAGTGTATATAATACAGATGTATACAGTGTATGTGTAGCAGTGAGCGGGGGGAGCAGGTACACAGCTGCAGTGTATACTATGGTTAGAGCTGGTGCAGGGCACAGGATCAGTGTATATAATACAGATGTATACAGTGTATGTAGCAGTGAGCGGGGGGGGCAGGTACACAGCTGCAGTGTATACTATGGTTAGAGCTGGTGCAGGGCACAGGATCAGTGTATATAATACAGATGTATACAGTGTATGTGTAGCAGTGAGCGGGGGGAGCAGGTACACAGCTGCAGTGTATACTATGGTTAGAGGCTGGAGCAGGGCACAGGATCAGTGTATATAATACAGATGTATACAGTGTATGTAGCAGTGAGCGGGGGGAGCAGGTACACAGCTGCAGTGTATACTATGGTTAGAGCTGGTGCAGGGCACAGGATCAGTGTATATAATACAGATGTATACAGTGTATGTGTAGCAGTGAGCGGGGGGGAGCAGGTACACAGCTGCAGTGTATACTATGGTTAGAGCTGGTGCAGGGCACAGGATCAGTGTATATAATACAGATGTATACAGTGTATGTGTAGCAGTGAGCGGGGGGAGCAGGTACACAGCTGCAGTGTATACTATGGTTAGAGGCTGGTGCAGGGCACAGGATCAGTGTATATAATACAGATGTATACAGTGTATGTGTAGCAGTGAGCGGGGGGAGCAGGTACACAGCTGCAGTGTATACTATGGTTAGAGGCTGGTGCAGGGCACAGGATCAGTGTATATAATACAGATGTATACAGTGTATGTGTAGCAGTGAGCGGGGGGAGCAGGTACACAGCTGCAGTGTATACTATGGTTAGAGCTGGTGCAGGGCACAGGATCAGTGTATATAATACAGATGTATACAGTGTATGTGTAGCAGTGAGCGGGGGGAGCAGGTACACAGCTGCAGTGTATACTATGGTTAGAGGCTGGAGCAGGGCACAGGATCAGTGTATATAATACAGATGTATACAGTGTATGTGTAGCAGTGAGCGGGGGGAGCAGGTACACAGCTGCAGTGTATACTATGGTTAGAGCTGGTGCAGGGCACAGGATCAGTGTATATAATACAGATGTATACAGTGTATGTGTAGCAGTGAGCGGGGGGAGCAGGTACACAGCTGCAGTGTATACTATGGTTAGAGGCTGGTGCAGGGCACAGGATCAGTGTATATAATACAGATGTATACAGTGTATGTAGCAGTGAGCGGGGGGGAGCAGGTACACAGCTGCAGTGTATACTATGGTTAGAGGCTGGTGCAGGGCACAGGATCAGTGTATATAATACAGATGTATACAGTGTATGTGTAGCAGTGAGCGGGGGGAGCAGGTACACAGCTGCAGTGTATACTATGGTTAGAGCTGGTGCAGGGCACAGGATCAGTGTATATAATACAGATGTATACAGTGTATGTGTAGCAGTGAGCGGGGGGAGCAGGTACACAGCTGCAGTGTATACTATGGTTAGAGGCTGGTGCAGGGCACAGGATCAGTGTATATAATACAGATGTATACAGTGTATGTAGCAGTGAGGGGGGGAGCAGGTACACAGCTGCAGTGTATACTATGGTTAGAGGCTGGTGCAGGGCACAGGATCAGTGTATATAATACAGATGTATACAGTGTATGTAGCAGTGAGCGGGGGGAGCAGGTACACAGCTGCAGTGTATACTATGGTTAGAGCTGGTGCAGGGCACAGGATCAGTGTATATAATACAGATGTATACAGTGTATGTGTAGCAGTGAGCGGGGGGGAGCAGGTACACAGCTGCAGTGTATACTATGGTTAGAGGCTGGTGCAGGGCACAGGATCAGTGTATATAATACAGATGTATACAGTGTATGTGTAGCAGTGAGCGGGGGGGAGCAGGTACACAGCTGCAGTGTATACTATGGTTAGAGGCTGGTGCAGGGCACAGGATCAGTGTATATAATACAGATGTATACAGTGTATGTGTAGCAGTGAGCGGGGGGGAGCAGGTACACAGCTGCAGTGTATACTATGGTTAGAGCCTGGTGCAGGGCACAGGATCAGTGTATATAATACAGATGTATACAGTGTATGTAGCAGTGAGCGGGGGGAGCAGGTACACAGCTGCAGTGTATACTATGGTTAGAGCCTGGTGCAGGGCACAGGATCAGTGTATATAATACAGATGTATACAGTGTATGTAGCAGTGAGCGGGGGGGAGCAGGTACACAGCTGCAGTGTATACTATGGTTAGAGGCTGGTGCAGGGCACAGGATCAGTGTATATAATACAGATGTATACAGTGTATGTAGCAGTGAGCGGGGGGAGCAGGTACACAGCTGCAGTGTATACTATGGTTAGAGCTGGTGCAGGGCACAGGATCAGTGTATATAATACAGATGTATACAGTGTATGTAGCAGTGAGCGGAGGGAGCAGGTACACAGCTGCAGTGTATACTATGGTTAGAGCTGGTGCAGGGCACAGGATCAGTGTATATAATACAGATGTATACAGTGTATGTAGCAGTGAGCGGGGGGAGCAGGTACACAGCTGCAGTGTATACTATGGTTAGAGCTGGTGCAGGGCACAGGATCAGTGTATATAATACAGATGTATACAGTGTATGTAGCAGTGA
Organism: Pseudophryne corroboree; assembly: GCF_028390025.1. Classification (NCBI taxonomy): domain Eukaryota; kingdom Metazoa; phylum Chordata; class Amphibia; order Anura; family Myobatrachidae; genus Pseudophryne; species Pseudophryne corroboree. The sequence goes on from NC_086452.1 coordinate 885,569, forward strand.
GCGGAGGGAGCAGGTACACAGCTGCAGTGTATACTATGGTTAGAGGATGGTGCAGGGCACAGGATCAGTGTATATAATACAGATGTATACAGTGTATGTAGCAGTGAGCGGAGGGAGCAGGTACACAGCTGCAGTGTATACTATGGTTAGAGCTGGTGCAGGGCACAGGATCAGTGTATATAATACAGATGTATACAGTGTATGTGTAGCAGTGAGCGGGGGGAGCAGGTACACAGCTGCAGTGTATACTATGGTTAGAGCCTGGTGCAGGGCACAGGATCAGTGTATATAATACAGATGTATACAGTGTATGTAGCAGTGAGCGGGGGGAGCAGGTACACAGCTGCAGTGTATACTATGGTTAGAGCTGGTGCAGGGCACAGGATCAGTGTATATAATACAGATGTATACAGTGTATGTAGCAGTGAGCGGGGGGGAGCAGGTACACAGCTGCAGTGTATACTATGGTTAGAGCTGGTGCAGGGCACAGGATCAGTGTATATAATACAGATGTATACAGTGTATGTGTAGCAGTGAGCGGGGGGAGCAGGTACACAGCTGCAGTGTATACTATGGTTAGAGCTGGTGCAGGGCACAGGATCAGTGTATATAATACAGATGTATACAGTGTATGTGTAGCAGTGAGCGGGGGGGAGCAGGTACACAGCTGCAGTGTATACTATGGTTAGAGCTGGTGCAGGGCACAGGATCAGTGTATATAATACAGATGTATACAGTGTATGTAGCAGTGAGCGGGGGGGAGCAGGTACACAGCTGCAGTGTATACTATGGTTAGAGCTGGAGCAGGGCACAGGATCAGTGTATATAATATAGATGTATACAGTGTATGTGTAGCAGTGAGCGGGGGGAGCAGGTACACAGCTGCAGTGTATACTATGGTTAGAGCTGGTGCAGGGCACAGGATCAGTGTATATAATACAGATGTATACAGTGTATGTAGCAGTGAGCGGGGGGAGCAGGTACACAGCTGCAGTGTATACTATGGTTAGAGCTGGTGCAGGGCACAGGATCAGTGTATATAATACAGATGTATACAGTGTATGTGTAGCAGTGAGCGGGGGGAGCAGGTACACAGCTGCAGTGTATACTATGGTTAGAGGCTGGTGCAGGGCACAGGATCAGTGTATATAATACAGATGTATACAGTGTATGTGTAGCAGTGAGCGGGGGGAGCAGGTACACAGCTGCAGTGTATACTATGGTTAGAGCTGGTGCAGGGCACAGGATCAGTGTATATAATACAGATGTATACAGTGTATGTAGCAGTGAGCGGGGGGAGCAGGTACACAGCTGCAGTGTATACTATGGTTAGAGCTGGTGCAGGGCACAGGATCAGTGTATATAATACAGATGTATACAGTGTATGTAGCAGTGAGCGGGGGGAGCAGGTACACAGCTGCAGTGTATACTATGGTTAGAGGCTGGTGCAGGGCACAGGATCAGTGTATATAATACAGATGTATACAGTGTATGTAGCAGTGAGCGGGGGGAGCAGGTACACAGCTGCAGTGTATACTATGGTTAGAGCTGGTGCAGGGCACAGGATCAGTGTATATAATACAGATGTATACAGTGTATGTAGCAGTGAGGGGGGAGCAGGTACACAGCTGCAGTGTATACTATGGTTAGAGCTGGTGCAGGGCACAGGATCAGTGTATATAATACAGATGTATACAGTGTATGTAGCAGTGAGCGGGGGGAGCAGGTACACAGCTGCAGTGTATACTATGGTTAGAGGCTGGTGCAGGGCACAGGATCAGTGTATATAATACAGATGTAATACAGTGTATGTGTAGCAGTGAGCGGGGGGAGCAGGTACACAGCTGCAGTGTATACTATGGTTAGAGGCTGGTGCAGGGCACAGGATCAGTGTATATAATACAGATGTATACAGTGTATGATAGCAGTGAGCGGAGGGGAGCAGGTACACAGCTGCAGTGTATACTATGGTTAGAGCTGGTGCAGGGCACAGGATCAGTGTATATAATACAGATGTATACAGTGTATGTGTAGCAGTGAGCGGGGGGGAGCAGGTACACAGCTGCAGTGTATACTATGGTTAGAGCTGGTGCAGGGCACAGGATCAGTGTATATAATACAGATGTATACAGTGTATGTGTAGCAGTGAGCGGGGGGGAGCAGGTACACAGCTGCAGTGTATACTATGGTTAGAGCTGGTGCAGGGCACAGGATCAGTGTATATAATACAGATGTATACAGTGTATGTAGCAGTGAGCGGGGGGGGAGCAGGTACACAGCTGCAGTGTATACTATGGTTAGAGCTGGTGCAGGGCACAGGATCAGTGTATATAATACAGATGTATACAGTGTATGTAGCAGTGAGCGGGGGGGAGCAGGTACACAGCTGCAGTGTATACTATGGTTAGAGCTGGTGCAGGCACAGGATCAGTGTATATAATACAGATGTA